>NW_028277165.1:30936052-31248947 GCF_051122295.1 Plectrocnemia conspersa
TAATGTACATTAAGAACAGTGACATATATGTTTGTACTCATTTAATTAACATAATCTCACCTTTAAGGCAAATATCATTGCACCTAGTAGACCAAGATCGAAATTTATGAATTATTTATTTAACCTCATAGATTAATTTTACACATACTTGAGAATCGATAACGATCAATTTTACCAGTCGGCGCGTAATGACAAACATTACACGTAGCGAATGCAATTTATGACCTACACAAATATATTTTTTCCCAGCCGTGTTGAAATCTAATGGTGCTACCGAAAAAAATCGTATAAATAGAGATAACACATGTTCAGCGAGAAGCTGTGGCTATAACTATCGGCTAGATATCAAAGAGCATGTCGGTCACGCATGGACACCGATTACCATAAAGATCGGGTTAATGGTGTGCAAGGCTCTTGTGAAATTATAACACGGACCCTGTGCTTTTTGCATTCCGATGCAAATTCGTCAAAACTCTGGTGCAACGTGTCTTTGACAGCACGAAACTACGATTAGCCACTGAGCAGAGTTCCAGTTTTCATTCAAAACTGTCGAGGCATCAATCAACGTATCAATGTAGCACTGGGAAAGTTTCGAAATTGTTTTGGAATTGATTTTATAGAGCAGTTTTAATTATAATTATAAATACCGTTAACATTATATCTATATGAATACAACAACACATACAAAAATATATTCAAAAGGAGAAACATTGGATATTGGATAAGAATGGTCCGAATACTTCAGACAATTACAATGATCGAAGAGATTAAAATCGAGGACAGACTGTCGAAAATATGCTCGACTAAATACTGTAATTCTAGTAATAAAAAATCAATAATTTAGAGTGGCTGGTTATCGCTGGAAATGTGAAAGCATACAAATGAAGCGGAAGATCTCGATATCGATTGAGCAAATCGACTCTTTAATTGAATCAAATGTCTAGCAGAATGTCTAGAAAGATGTAGAGACAGTATATAGAACAAAAGATAACGATACTTGAGTATAAGAGCAGCAATGAAAAAGATAACTAATTTTATATAAGAATATATAAAAAAAAGTTAAGGGTATAAAAAACAAATTATCTAAGTCAAGGTAGAAAAAGGAAACGGACCTGGAATTATGATGATTATGATTAACACTACCATAATATAGATTAATTCATTCCAATTTAGTATATTTAAAATATGATTTAATAAATTAAAAGCAAAAATGCACTTGAACTTCTATAATGCAATACATTATGATCTCATTGAACTTGCAAACGATACACCAAAAGGCCGAGCCATTGAACCATCTCACGGTGAACATCTTTACTGGCAGATTCCACTAAGTTGCGCCATCCATTCTTGGATGTTGACATTTGTAGTCTATCTCGACCAATCGAGCGAAATATTTCGAATAGCAGGGCTGGCACTGTCATCTGTCTGGGATGGTTGCGCAATTTCTTTAACAAGTGTTACCAAATATCCGTCGCATGTAATCTAACCGGATTCTTTTACCTGAGGCACCAATATTACTGTTGGACGCCTTTACTGATGTCTTGCACTAGACCGATTGACCCAGTTAAGAATTTAAGACGAATTATTATGTACTATTCTGTGGTTGTTCTGCTTAGAATTTTATTGTAAAACCGCAAAGTGTATGTATATATTTTAGGGAAAATAAATAATAATATTCTAGGTCGATCTTGTTTGACATAGAAAATTATTGTAAATAATCACTTTTGAGTTACTTATTGTGTAAAAAAACTGGTCAAAATATGCCGAGGTCGAGTTTTATAACTAGTTCAACTTCAATACATATCCACACCTTTAATCATGTGTTACTTGTATGTGTATCCTGAGAATCGTTGGTAATAATAAATGTTTAAATAGTTTCATAAATGGTGACAAAGTATAAGAAGAAAACTATTACATATAAAACAAGTTTTCTAGTAATAACATATTCTTATAAAATATATCAATAAATGCAACATTCTCCAATTATCCTTTTCAGGATAAACCTGCAACATAATATACAAAAATGATGAAATCTTTCAAAAGTAAACTTTGATTTATTTTACATTAACAACAAATATGCTCTAACTACAAAATATTATTGATGGTATTTTATTATTCACTTTATAACTTTATTTTTTATTTTATTTTTATACTAAAATTATATATATATAAAACTTTCAATGATGAAAAAATATTAATATGTATTAATACTACAGTAAACATACATCGTTTGTGAAAAATACTGAGAAAATAAATGTGAAAAAATTATTAAGCGAAAATGATTTTTATAAAAATATATTATTAAAAAAAAATAATAATTAATTTAAAAGCCCTCAAAACTAAGGCAAAAATATATTTAAAATATACTATACGATATTGTTTATTATAACAAATCACAAAAATAGAATCAATAATATTTTGTTAATGTAAAAATAAACTATTTAATATGAAAAAAATTAAATATATCAACCCTTAAAGTATCCAAAACCTAATCAGTGGCGTAGCTAGGGTATGTGCCGCCCAGGGCAATCTTTAAAATTGCTGCCCTCCCCCCAATAATTTTTTTGCAGGGTCATAAAATCTGCATTTCTTAAAATAATAAATTGATTATTGCTAAGCTCTTGCTATTCGTAGATATACATAAATTTTAGTTTATTCAGGGTTTAGAACCACACTAGACGATTTCATCGCGAATATGCCACCTCCAAGCAAGTGCCGCCCGGGACGGCCCACCTCCTCCGCCCCTCCATAGCTACGCCACTGAACCTAATCAATATGTTATATATACATATGTTTATATAGTTTATAAAAATCGAAAATAAACTACACTTTTATGGATTCTTATGAAAATTTCAATTCAAAATCCTGAATATTTCAATTAACATATTGTTTTTATATGAATACTACGTATCAAATAAAAAGCAAGTCCTCGAAGGTCGTTGCAATTTTTTTAACAAGTTTTGCTGTTTGACAAATGTAATCTTGTAAAAAAAAACACACTTGCCAACCCTGAAATTGCGTCACACGCGTGCGTCAATCGGACTGCTCTTAACGGGAGGCTGAGTATTTTTATATCACGTGGGAAGATACCGTTGCGAGAACGAGATCTTTAT
The DNA here is from genome assembly GCF_051122295.1 of Plectrocnemia conspersa. Lineage (NCBI taxonomy): Eukaryota > Metazoa > Arthropoda > Insecta > Trichoptera > Polycentropodidae > Plectrocnemia > Plectrocnemia conspersa. The sequence continues at coordinate 30,939,166 of NW_028277165.1, forward strand.
GATGAGTCAGAATTGGACGACCTTCGTCTACTGTGGAATCAGAGGCGTCAATGGACACAGCTGCTTGAATTATTTATAAGGATCAACGATCTTCGCTACTACTAGATGAACTTGACAACCAGTTCTTCTGCATTCGTTGTTACATCACAAGGATTCTAGCGGATATACTACATAAATACATATTAGTTTTGCTAAGTTTAAATAAGACATAGTCTTCTCTTTGATGTGAGATTATAGAATTAAGAGTTTTTGACGTTATAAGCGTATAATGTATTTTTAATAATCTGTTAATATTAAGGGAGAAATTCAACTTCTTTTTGACCTCAAACAAGCCTTTCACTTTTCTGTTACGATATTCATTGTATTAAATTTATACATAAAAACATATGGAGAATCCTTCTCGTCCATATTGCCAAAAATCGTTAGTTGATCTTATTATAAAATATTAAAATCAAGTATTATACATAGGGCAATATATAATTTCTTATTACTACTAATGAATATATGTTATCCATTTTCAATGAACATCAACAAATCACAGGGACAGTTTCTTAAAAAGGATAGGTCTATATCTTCAGAAACCTGTATTTAGTCACTTGCTGGTTTCTCAAGTTTTACTTAAAGTGTATCAGAGAATAACGTTTTCCATAGTGTTTGTAATGAATTATTGCTTTTTAATTAAAAGCGTATGTTTATAATGGTATATATTACGCAAAATTAAGCTAATTGTATATATTAAAACTTCTCAGCTTAAAAAACGTAATAATAAACTATTTATTTTGACACGAGCATAGCCATAAATTATCAAAGTGTCAGTTAACTGACAAATTAACTTGGCACACTTTTAACTGTTTAATTGCTCTGAAAGCTTCTAATTGCGTATTTTTCAAGGGCACTTTGAACTTTGTTTCATTTAATCGACTTTAATGGGGAAAAATTCATTGACCAATTTTGCCATAATCGCCCCACGGCTACGTGCAAAACGATCGATAAATATAACTTTTATATCGAAAACGAAGTAGTAGTATGCCATTAAAGTGTCTAATTTAAAAAGTATGTTTTATATAGATTTATTATCCCAACAAGGATTCCGCTCGGCTCCAAAATTGGCAAATTAGATATTTGCACGCAGTATACGTAATTTATGTAGTGTATTCTATAATTAAAACTATTTTTATTTTAACATTAAAAATACAATTTATCTAATAATTGCTAATGTATTTCGATTTAAATTGTAAGAAGTAAAAAATCTTATGTATGTTGCGAACTTTTTTTTATGCCTTTATTTACGGTCTTGACAACGGCTAAAATCCTTTCACTTTAAACATGACTTAACGTTTATATAAATCATTTATTTTATATAGTTGAAATGCGAAATTTATTATCATAATGCGCCGACAAGTGTGTTTCTCACGTGGGTATATCACACAAGGTTTAACGGTTCTCAATTAGTGTCGAACTCATTAAAAATGCTACAATACATATTTATGTTCAATGTATTATATTGAACATTTTTACATTATCGATGGTAAATGTAAATTATTTAGTTTTGAGATGTCATAGTAATTTCTTAAAATTACTGAGAAGAGCGTTGATGAAATAGGCATTGATTTTTACTCTATGACGTTTAAGCTATTAATATTGTTGACATTAAGCTATTAATAATAATTCAATATGGTAGAATATAATTTGTATCTTTTCTATGAGCTTAAATGGAATCAAAGCTTGCGCGACTTGTCAATTTGAGATTTATCTCTGATCCAAATCGAATAGAATCGTTTGAAATTGTAATCACAACTGGGCAGTTTTTATGTTGCGCTTTACATTATGACATGGTCCAGCTAGAGGTGCCAAACGTGGGTTGTATTATTACAATGGGTCGTACAAATTCAAGAAAATCGAGGTCGTTGCAGTGCAATCGAAGTGCAAAACAATCCAGACGTTGACTCTAGTTATCGCGAATTTCGCAAGAGGCGATGGTGTCATTGTTATGATAATTGCGTGTGTGGGAAAGTTCGCTATTAAGAAGAAAAAATTAATAACGAGCCCTATAGACACTAATGATCCGCACATTGCTCATTAGCATGTATTATAATGATATTATGATACATACTATATACATATGTGCATATAATTCATTAGATCATAATCCTATAGTCGCAGATATAAGGGTTCAACTTAACATAATGCTAAATGTTTATACATATAAACAAATAGATGTAAAGAAATTTTTGGGTTTGGAGGCAGCAGCCAAATAGACGCTAGAAAAGCTAGTAGCAGTTTATTTTATAAAAAATATATAAATCACCACTTATACAGAAAACTGCAAATAAAGCGTATAGACAGCTCTGGTGCATCGCAGATGCAGATGTTTGCGAGCCAATTGCATCGCTTCTTAGTGGTTACGATTTAATAAAAACGGTCTAGATTTCCATAATGGCAGTCAGTAACAGAACGATAAAAGAATAGAAATGTGAGTAGGGTATATTGTATTGTTTATGATGCGTCCTTTCCTCACAAAAAGTATTTTTTGGTGGTACTAATTAAGCCTGCCCAAAAGGTTAACAATTATAAGTATCTTACATTCTTGCGGCATAAAAATAAATACATTATAAGTACAGAGAGTATTTTATTCGTTAAAGCAAGCCTGTTAAGAGGGAGAGAGGAGAGGGAACAAATTCTTAGAGCTCATTGTCCTTCAGGGGCCCGAGTCTAAAAAAAATTATAGCAAGAATATATTCATAAAAATAGTAAGAACCAACCTCATATAATAAATCTGAACTAAGCTTCAATTGTTTAAGATGTATGATCCGATGTATTTCAAGTATAAGTTCCTTTAGCCTTTTTTATACATACAAGAATTAAAAGAAGCGGAACATTGCCTTCAAAAGCACACAATTTCTAAGTAGTTCCTTCATAATACACATTATTATTTAATGGGATAGATTGTAGTTTAGAAATATGGTTAAAAATGTATGTATCTAAAATTAAATTAAATGTATGTTTATTTATTATATAGAAATGTTAGATAATAATATATAAATAGCTATAGACAACTTTATGAAAACTAATAATATTAATTATTTAGGAGTTTCGGGTATTCTAACTTTAGGGGTGTGACTTCGCATCCAGAAAGACGCATTAGAAAAATAGTAGAAATTTTATTTAGTTTATTTTATATATTGTGACAAACTATTATGTGCGAGATCGTTATTCACTGAGCGGTGGTAGAAAGCTGGCGGAAGGATGATGTCAGTGAAAGAACCTTAGAGTTCTGATTGGCATGGTTTAAAAAAAATCATAAACAAATTAAATGCCGGAAGCATAGAGGTAACAAAATTTTGACGTCAATCGAAGATCAATTACATTTTAGCATTGCCAAGTGTCACATTGTCACATTTTCTCTTGCCCAGCGGAATTTTCATACTGTTTAGGTTGAGGTGTTTTAAGCAGTTTTAAGCAATTTCCGTCGATGAGTTAAATTAATTAAGTGATTGTAAAATAAACATAATATCATTGTATTAGTTGTATAGTTACTTTTAATATTTTTTGTGAATTTATATAAGCAGTTTAAATATTATCTAACATTTTTTCACGGTACATTAATTTATAATCAATTGTACAATTTATCATAAATTTTGCAAGATATATTAAATAAAAAAAACCTTAGCTATCATAAACTATGAGATTAAATCATTCTGGAGTATATAGTACATAAAATAAATTTTTGCAATTCAAAACATACAGTTTATTATGTAAGTATGTAAATTTGAATTATGTTGTCATACGATATACTAACTTTGATTTACGCGCTGTTTTTCGCTAATTAATCTGCTCAACCACCATTTAAAATAGCAATAAAACATAGTCAGCATAATAATTAGAATAGCTTCCACAAAAAAAAATGATTTGAATCTCAATTACCAATTTAAAGCGTGTCACTGTGGAAAACGATCAAATTATAGTACCGCGTTTCGCATTGATGCACTCAGATGCATCTGGTTAGTAGTGAGATTAACGAAATAATAACTCAGATTTCACAGTTGATAATCTGAACACTTACATGGCACAAATTGAATTCCCTTAATGGTTTTATCTTTGGCAAAAATTTCATTCGTTATGGTAAACGATTTTATTTAGACTTTATTCCATAATATGTGCACGTTCAATTTTAGAATTGACCGTGTAAGAACTGCTCTAAATAGCTGCTATTTATCAGTTTGGAAAATCGTTGCGAAGCATATTTTAGCGAATTCCTGATAGATTTGTTAACTCAGGAGTGGCATTGCTTGTGACTTTGTGCCAATGGCAATATATGTATAAACATATAACAATTCGCTGTTCGAGTCGATTCGCTAAGCTTTCATTTCAATGATTGAAAGCACTCAATTGTGTTGGTTTGGCTGTAAATATTTTATTGCTTTTATTTGTACACTAAATTTAAAGGTGAAAGACTACTTTGTATATCGAAATAAAACGCTTATTTTGTAATACAGGAAAACAATTATAATTGGCAAATGAAGAGAGAATATTTAAATGTCAGAAGAAGAAAAATAATTCTTAAAAGTAAGTATTTATAAAAAAACTTTAACACAAGGTTTATGGGCTTAAACCCGTTAATGTGACATGTGTCATTAAAAATAAGTACATAGTAAATAATATAGATTTTCGAAAATAAGAAGGTTTATATTTGCATTTTATAAATATAAAAATCATAAAAAAAAACAGAAAAAATACTGTCTGATACAAATCAAATAGTGTTAAACCTAATAAATCAAAATATCAGAAAACCCTAAAAATCATTAGTTTAATAAAAAAATCACAAAAATATAATGAATGATAAAAATAAATAAATAGTTACTCTCTCTAGCTTTTTTTGTACTATAAATGTTACTTTTTCACTTTGAAAACTCTAAATTATGTAAAATCCAAAGCCTAAAGCTCAACTTTAAAAAAATGTAACGCGGTTCAATTAAATTTAAATTTTGTTGTTAAATTTTGAATTAGAATTTAATTGAAAAAAATTAATGTATATAAAATAACAATACATTAATAAAATGTATTTAATTTAATAGTTTTAGGATAATATGGTTTAGTATCTTATAATATTTTAAAAATAATTATTGTCAAAGAATACAATAATTCAATAAAAAATGTATTTAATTTAAGAATTTAAGTATAATATGGTTCGATATGTTATTAATTTTTAAAAATAAGTATAAAAAAATAAAAAGTAACCATGATATTTTATGGTTTATATAAAAGGATAAAAAGGTGTATTATATATTATTTTTATGGTTAAAAAAAATATAATTAAATCAAACTATAATTTAATTTAGTGCTTATTAAAAAATGATTTTAAAATAAAATCCTAGAATATTTTGATACAACTCTTATATACGATTTTTTATTCTTTAGTAATACAATACTCATTTTAATTTATATTTTGAGTGCAATATAATATGATATGTAATTTTATACTTAATAATGCTTAAATTTAGAATATTTTTTTGAAATAGATATCCTTATTGTATTTTTTTATATTTATTATTCAAAATTTTCATTTTTTTTACATAAAATATTTGTTACTTATCTTTTGCAACAAAACGTAAAATTAAATTATTAATATGAGGTATTACTGTATTTCACATAAAATATTTTTATATATAGTTGTTAAATATCGAGTGTGATTTTAAACATTTCTATAATGATATAAATTTATTTAGTTAACTGTTCATGACTTTTATTTATCGAGTAAAAATTTTACTCTATTTATTTTATTTTTTATAAATATTTAAATGAAGCTAATCAATTTCAATATAATGTCGAAATAATAATTAAAGAAACGATATTTCTTCAGACTTAGATACCATAATTTCAAACATTTTTTCATGCTATTTTTCACGTACATTTTTTTCGTTACTATTCCGTAACTGTAACAAGTGGCACCTGCCAAACTAAATCGAATGAAAGTAGTTATTGGCCAATGTGTCAATATTGACTACGAATACTTGAGCAAAACGAGATCGACTAATCTGTAAACGACATTAAATATTAGTAATTCATACTAAAGTTGTAGCAATTCGGATATGCATACATTAAAAATATTAAAATAAACATGTGTGTGAGAAAAAAGTGCAATTCTGAGTTCCCGGAAAAAATAGAATACTTTTACTAGTCAACATTCTATAATTTGTCTTGTTAAATAATATATACTTGGGCGTTCACCTTCACTGAAAAAAAATATTTTGGCAAGGTTGATTATAGTTATTAATATATTTATAAATAAAATAATTTATTATCCAATTTACTAGGGCTGAATATTTTACATTAACGCAACGTTAATTCTTGACATAGAAGAACGTCTAGCGAAAGTAGATAAAAGCGAGTTAGTGCAAAAACTAGATTGTATAAAAAAATAAAACACTGAGACAGATTGCGAGAGCTGTAAACTTATTAAGTGGCATAAAAAACATGCGTACTCTAAGAAATATATATACAAGAAGATGAATGCCATCGGAAGTAATAGAGTTATTCCATTTCAAAAAATCGTGACTGTCGTTACTCAATCAGTTAGCGTAAAGTGTTAAGTATTTCTGTAATGCGATAGTTTCATTATTTGATTTTGGTGGCAAATAAATCATTACCGAGAAGTAATATATCTTTTTACCACCTGTAGTTATAAAAAAATGTAACAAACTATTGACGCGTAAGGTCGAATTATTTTCAATTAAAATAGTATATTTTACATTTTTTGCAATGACTGTTAACATGCAAACGTAACATTATACATATAAATAAAAAAATATTTTTAAAGTGGGATTGACTTTTCTGCCGCCTATCTCCAATTTTGGTTTGAACAGATGTTGCTACTGATTCTTCAATGATTAATTTATCTGGTGTCACCTAAGGAGAGTGGTCAGATTAGTACATTCATAATTCACCTGGTGTTTCACAATTGAGTAAGATCGTGCCAATGAGCGTGGGCAAAACTCTCATTAGCAGGGAAAAGTGATTCCATCAACGTCGCGGACTTAATTATTTGGCCCTAAACTTGATGGTCAGGTGAATTCTAAGACAAAATGATAAATTGCCTTACTTGTACACTTTGCATCTGTTTATCAATTGCTATTGTGGCATGACTAGTAATTGACCAGTGGAATGTGTTAGAGAGAATGGTTCTGAAATGGTTCCATTTAAATATCTAGATTTTTTGTTAGAGATATCAGTTTCTAAATCAATTATTAAATGTATCTAAATACAATGAAATAATTTTTTTACCGCATAAGTATTATGTTTTCTACATACGATATAATATAAAAAGTTGTGTAGTTAAGAAAAAATATTTTTAATGCACAATACTTTAACGTGTGAAAATGATTTAAAAGCGCTATTTAATAAAATAAATAAAAAAATCTTTTAATATGATTTCACTGAAATACTAGTGAAATTATATTTTTACTCTAGCACATATATCAAATAGTCCATTCCACGAATGTTTTATAAAAGTGTATTTAATCTAAAAGACTATTTTGAAGGTGACAATATCAATTTTTATTAATATAATAATACTACCAAGAATAAATATGAATAGTAGAAAAATGCTATTTTTTTTATATACACAATTGTAGCCAAAATAGGCTGACTTTGATTTCATTTTCAGGAATTTGTAATATTTATATATAATATATGTATTTAAATTTTAATTAATTTATTTAATATTTTGTATCAAATTTATGTGATAGTGAACTAGCAATCAATTTTAATGAATTGCTATTATAAAATATAAACAGTTCAAGGAAGCGAAAGTATGATGTTGAATATAGATTAATCTAAAATACCTTATCTTTTTATCTATTATTCCATTTGATCATAGAATTATATTGCATGGTCTGAAGCAAATTAAATATTATAGTTTTGTATATAATGTTAATTTTATTTGAAATAAACCAAAGCAAAGTCTAATGTATACACATCAATCTATACGACTCTACCTTTCTGACAAATACAATTTCATTGGTAATTAGCCAAGTTATCTTGATTTCACTTTCATGCAAAGGACAACCGTCGTAATAATCATTCAATAGTATCTAAATAGAATAATCAGGAGCGTGGTATCTCATACATAATACCATTCCACTGTAATGAAAGTGATTTAGAAAGGAACATTTTTATTTACAGTTAACACCTTAACCGCACACAACCATTATCCACGTCAGAACAAATCTCGGCTAATTCGTTCCCAGTTATTAATTTCACACACACACACAGCCATTAGTACTGACCCTATGCTGAACCCTATCCGTACTATATAATCTAGTTAAGTTTAACTATCGGAGAATCGGAGGTGTTAACTGAAATTCTTGCGATTTTTTTCAAATTATACTATAATATACATACCGTTTGTGGTTTGAGAAACAACAAAAAGGAGTTTTTGAGGTTGCACTACAAATTATAAAGCGGGCAATTGAGTAACAGTTGTCGAGTTAATTAAATTATATTGCGAAACTATCAAGTAATGATTTGTGTGTATTTTTATTCAATCCTTTCTTATTACCTGATAAATTGTAGGAATGAAATGTTAAATTAATCAATTGATTCAATTTACTTTCTCACTAATTACTCAATTGATTGACGGTGACTATATATAAAAGAACTGATTTGTAAAATCAATTCTAATTAAATTTGAAAAGCTGAATGATGTGTAATAAACCTTATATGGTTAATAAAAATATATGTGGTTAAAGATTGTATTTTGAAAGTAATAGACAACGTAATTACGTAATATTTAAATGTTAATTTGTATGTATATATGTTGAAAACTTGTACATGAATAATCCAATAAATATTTAATAGCTCCTAAAGATTTCTATTGTTACGTTAATGCATTATTATTTTTTTACACTTAACCATTTCCTTCATTAAAGTTTAAGTAAGTTTATAGTTTAAACATCAAGCCGCTTTTTATATCTTGATAAAACACTTGAAACACGTTGCAACAGTCGTTATTTAAATTATTAAATATAATTTTCAATACGCAGCAAAACAGATACAGTTACTGCTTCTTATAAAAACTGTAACACGCTAACCGCAGAAATGATTTTTTGCACAAATTCGCAATCTGAAAAGCTATAGTTTTTTCTCATCAATAAAATGCATACTTACAATGTTAGCGATTTTTCTATAAATAAAAAAATTGATTCGCAACTATTGCGTTCGATCATTGCAAGTCTAAGAATGTCAATTATTGCAATACAGTGTCAAGCTGTGATATGTGACGTGAATTATATACATTTTATCATAAAAATATGATTGTGGAACAGTTGTTTTTTTTGTCGTGTCTTATGGTTAATTATAAGTTGATTTGACCAAATCGAGTAGATGGTTTGTAGAACAAATGTTTTCCTGTAACTTTCGCCTTTAGAAATGCGTTAAAAAGAGGAACGATAAGTTGGAGTATTTATGCATCATGACTGACATTTCCTTTTGTTGGATCACGAACTGTCAATACCAGAAGCCAAATGATTTATTTGAGAACAATCGATTCATGCAACGTACATATACGATTGAAAAAAATGCGAAAGTTGAACGTTCACTAGAGCTTTCAAATAAGGTATTATGACACTAACATATTTAACTAACGTATCGTAAAAGATACATTAAATACAATTAAGCATATCGAAATATTACAATAAAATATCTTACACAGAAATGCATAATATTACAAAATGGTTAGTTACTTTAATGATCCATTTTTTATGAGTTTTTCAATTTATATTTAATTAGCAGTTAATTTGTAATGATTTTATTGTTTGTGAATAATTTTCTAGATAAACATTAAATTCACTTTTTAACATTTGTTACTAGAAAATACAATCTCTTTTTATTGCATTCTACATAGTTTCATAAGCAAATCAACTTAATGATTATTATATTTTTATATTGATTGATCGTAATTCTGAAGTTAAGATAGATATTTTTTAATATTTTTCGAACTAGTATTGTACATGTTACTTTAATAAATATTTAAAATCAACAAAGAGTATAAAAATACCTATATTTATTAACCATGAAAATTGATACTAAGCTAAAAAAAATAATTGATTTTAACGCGTGAAAATAACACTGTTGTATTTTATAAAATGTACAGCATGTTATTGTATATATATTTAAATAATATTTAGAGCAAAAAATTGTCATTACATCAGTTATGCATTTTCACAATGAATGAAAAAAATAAATGGTCAGCCCCAGATTTCGCAGATAAGCAGGTAGTGTGCATCACCGATTACACATTCTGAGTCACATTAGAGTATATACTTGTTTATATAGATTCACAGATTTTAACTCTTAACGATTAATACTCACATAAATAATATGTATTTTTTGAGTCTAAGTGACTTATTTAGTTAGTTCTGATTTACTTCGCTGTAATGCATTGAGCTAACAGCTGTCAAGTTACAGAAAAATATAAAAAAAAATATTTTTCTATATTTACTAGTTACATTTATATCGCAAGTCCTGTAAGAATCTCTATGGGTGTGACACGGGCGAAGCCCCGGCGGAAGATGAGTTATATATTTTCATTAAAAGTAAAAAGTTTTTTTGTTCTTTACCAGCGACTTATTATAAATATATCTGTCTAGTATATTATTATTGCTTAAGTTATTATATACTATAATAACGGAAACTAGGTGGCATAATCAAATGCGAAGAAGTCTAGGATAATAAAAATAAATTGTGTAAATAAAATAAAATAAAAATAAAGTCAGACTTCGTCTCTACATGAACGCTCCTATATTTTTCCGACATCTAAATGTTTCTTATAAAACCACTTTTACATACATTTTTAAAGTTAATTTTTTTTTAAATTGAAACCACTAGCTATATTTTGTATAAATTATCATAATTAAATACTGTTCTATTATTAATTTTTTGTATACGTTTTCATGAAACTATATAGTCGGCTAAATTATTTTTTTACTTTTGATTAACTTAGCTTATTGTTGATCTTACAAAAAGTATTTAATTGTTATACTAATGTCATAAAACGTGCGTGTATATGTGCAATTATTTATACTGATATTTTTTTTAATTGCTTTCTTTATATTATTCATATACAATTGAATAATTACTTCCACTTAAACGGTAAAGGATACGATCGAGTTTATCCGCATGTGATTTCATTGTAAAGAATTTCGAGGTCCTTTCAATGGTACCCATGGGCGGTTAAGAAATGTGTAACAGATTCCATTCAGATTTCATTATAATATATTTTATAAATGCATATACATGAATAGTTTAAATTTACGATGTAAATGCTAGATTTGCGGTAATTGCTATTAGTTTACTTTCATCAGATATCGTTACAATGGCCGAACTCGCCAAGTTTGGATTTTCTCAATGTTCTTATCCTAAGAGTAAATAAATATTATAAATTATTTATTAAAACCATTATTAATATTATATTATACTGTATAGCTATCGCCCGTGGCAATAAGACAAACTGTCAGTTTCTTTAGACAAAATCGTATAGAATTTTATCCTCGATTGTTTGTTTTATTACATAAAGTGATAAATCACACATTTGTAGCGTTGCAAGATAAATTTCTTAACATGATATTTTTCACAGTCTCTTAATATACTTAACACTACGGTATATCACAACGCTTCACGCTCTGTATGGTCAATTATAAAAATATGCAAAATAAGATTTACACCCACTTTCATAAGCCCTTCTTGTGCAACTCAATCTAAGCTTTATTAAAATCATTACGTTACATTAACCGTAATAATTATTTCTCGCAATAATTAACCACAGAACAAATCCGATGTAGAGCGTGTATGAATTTTGTTAAAAATCTACTTGTTAATTGTTAGCGGCCTTAAAACTTTATAATGTTGCGACCTTAATAAATAAAATTATTTTACCGAACATTGTATCACGCCTTAAACATATTAATAGATGAAATTTGACAATTTGACGAATATGGGTTAAAAGAGTTTAAGTCAAAATTAGGCATTGAGATAAATTGTTTGGATATTAATCTAAATTCATTTTGTGTTTCAATTTGTATAGCTCACGATCTTGCTATTGTATTTTGCAACAAGACCTTTAAACGAAAAACTAGATATTGTGTCCTTTTATGGGGTTAATTGTAGTTGAGCAATTTTAAAATTAAAAATTTTGATTGTAATATTTTTAAATAGTTTTATGCTTTTTATAATTACAATGTTGAACATTTTTTCATTATTTCACACAAAAACTATATTTATATATATAGATTTTATTTTGCTATATACAAAACTAGCAAAAATATATTTTTATGCACTTTCATTGGCGTAATATTTAATTATTTAAAGTGGATTTTGATCTATAGGTGATATTCAAATAAATCGAAAATAGTATGTTTAGTAATGATTTTCTCTTTTTGATTTTATAATAATATAATTATTATATTGACCCAAAGAAATTTTATAATTTTATTTTTTTTATTATAGTAAAAAAGTTTTAAAATACATTTAAAAATTGATGCAATAAAGAAAAGGTATATAATACTAGTAGTACACACCATTTATAAAATAGGATCACCTATATTAATAAATTATTCAATACATTATTATTATATAATATATAAAGAAAAAAATAATGAACGATTTATATTGAAACCCTTAATAAAATATTAAAATAAATTAAAAAAATATCTCCTACAAAAAAATAAATAACTGTAAATAAATATTAACTTCATTATTTATGTTTTAAAAAATATAAACTACACTAACAGCAAACTAAGTATCTAACATTTATGCAAAAAGGACTAAAAAGTTTAATAAATTTTATGGTTAAACATAATATTCGATTTTCAATACGCTTATGATTAAAGTAAATAATGTGTAATTTATACTACAAATTCTTCATACAAAATGATAAATTCGTAGTTTTAAAAACAAAGTTTTAGACTAAAGATATCTAAAAATTCAAGTTAATTATATTAAGATATAAAATATATTTTTATGTCACATCAAAAAATATATGTAAAATAACGTTAATAAATAAATTAATGCCAGAAAAAAATATTTTTACTATATTTTTAGGTCGAATCTTATCTGACTGGCCTGGCCCGCAAAATTGCAGCTATCACTCTGGGTCGACCGGCAAGTTTTAATTTACTTTCCTACTGACCAGTTGTAGGGGTTCATTAGAAAATCATTATATACCGAATTCGGAATCCTTAGTTTCGTTAGTTTATTTTCCAATTCAACGAATTTTGAGTGATGCTCAATTGGTGATCCATACACTTTGATAAATATATTTTTTTTAAATTTCAAAATCGTTTTTCTATTAATTTGATAGTGTAGTGAATATCTGATTGATCATAACATATTCATTTTTATCTTTTATTGTAACCTGACACACGAAGCCCAATGGTTCTTAATGGAATAAATCAATACCAACTGGATAAGTCAATTTAACATAAAGAATATTTACAAATATATCAATACTAAAGGTTTTTTTCAATTTGTGACATCCATATAATAAATCATAAACTTACAATTAAATTAGGTAATTTTTCAGCTATGGCTGGTGTTTAATAATGGCCCATTTTTATGAATAAAAATTAAGTCCGTATCAGAGGCCCTAATTTAGATCTTACAGACTACACTGTTCCAATTTAAGTTTTCCTGGTTGTTTCTAGTGATAAGTTATTTTAATAAAAACAATATATTTCGTATAAAGTGACATTTCTTAATTTTAAGCTGTAATTATAATTTTTAATTAATAAAATAAATGTCACTATGTTGTTGATTGTGTTTACTTAGTTGTAGCGCATTAGAATATCACCTGTCATGTTGCAATATAACATTTACAATTATCATACGTTCTTTGTTTTCCCGATGAAATTAGAATAATTTTAATTTCTTTACTGTACCTATTTAAAATATAATAAGCTATGGAGTTATTATTAGTTTTTATACTTTATAAAACCCATCGCTTTAATATAAAATTTGCGGAACACATTTCTGTTAATCAAAATGTTTACTTGGATTAATAATATATAGAAATATTTTTTTATATATTATTTAAAGCTCATTTTACTATTGAAAAAAAAATTTATGACCATGAATACAACATTAATTGAGTTATATAAAACCAGTTTAAACTCTCACTAAGGATAGTTATTCAAAAACATTTATACATATACTCGTATGTATATATGAAACTGTCTTTTAAAAAAAATCAAAATATATGCATATATGTGCTATTAAAATATTTTAATTTTAAATATTAACTTCCGATACCCTCTAATAGTTAATATTCAAAACTAACCGTAAAAAACGTGTAAAAATGCCAATCTAATCTTAACAATACAATTATATACCAATTTTTGTGCGGAAAACTATAAAAAATAATGCCCTACAGCTATTTTACAAACGTCCTTCGTTTTATTCATTTTTTACAATGTACAGCTCACAGGCCAAAAAGCACGAGAGTGTCATAACCTTTTTATATACGTGTAATCAAATTATTTCACTCTTGCCCAACGAATTATTAACTTCTCGTTTTTTTAGTGGCGTAAACCTTGATTTTGCATTCCATTTTGGATTATGTGTGTATGATTATTACACATGTGTGTTACACATTTAATGTGTTTACCTCGCATAATATAATATTATGATTTACGCGTGCAAAAAAATAACAATTAGCTCGAAACCGAAGTGGTTTAGCTATAATTTGTCCAAATGCTTAAGGTTGAATTTTGTTCTAAAAAATACTATTTAGTTTGAGTGATACGTTTATTGTTTTTTAACGATAGGCAATAAATAGTTATTTTTAATTGCCTTGCAATTTTGTTGTACAAATATTTTGTATATCTTAATGAGCTTCATAATTATACAAGTATAATTATATTAATAAAAGAAAGGAAATAATATTACTGTATAAATTGAGTAAGCTCTCATATGCTTATATATTATATTTTTTTAAATCGCCTGTTAAAAAATGCTTTCTGAATTATTTATTTTATTGAATAGGTAAATAGATTAAAGCTATAAAAACTTTTACCAATTTCGCGCACCTTGAAATTTCTTATTATAATCGGTTGAAAATATTTCAGTGTATACGTGACTTTTACAACGTCCACTTTTCCTTAAAACGTTAAAACACTTCTTCCCTTACGTTCATGATTAATAATACATTTATTGGTACATAAAATGCTTCATTTATATTTAATTTTAATCATAGCACGAACTTGCACGGCCAATTACATTTTTAAAGGAAGTGTAATTTATTTATAAATAAGTATAATAATTTAAAAATTCCGACTACGCTCTACGTTGCGAAAACTTTGATTTACTATATGTCTGTTTAACCATTGCTAAACTAAGACATAAGAGTAGTGGAGTTGAATGAAAATGCGATCTCTGATTTGCTCGGTCACTTGTCGGTGTTGTGTCACTTTGTTTCTTCGGAAAATAAGACACTTTAGATATATTCTTAGGTATGCAAGTAAAAAGCACAGCCAACTCGCATAAAGCGTTGAGTCAAAACATGTCTTGAATTAATTGTACCGCTTTATATAAACATACATTGTATGGAACTTGCTGTTAAATATTAAGTACTTTTCACTAATATAAATAAATTAGTAATTGTAACATTATTAGAATTTGTTAATAGTCAATTGAAATTTTTGGAAAAAATAGTTGAGAATTTAAGAATTTTAAATTACTTATGGTGTTTTTTTTATTACCATTTTCAATTATTTTGTTTTAGTAAGATATGTATAAAATGTAATAAGAATAACTTATTTATAAGCTGATGTGTATAAAAAGTAAACCTTATATAAACATTATTTACTATGTCACTAACTAATAACCTTATTAGCATAATTTGCGCTGCACTTTAATATTTTAACGATTTTAAGTCTATTTAACGTAACTTATAATAAATACGCATTATTAATTTTTTAATTAAGTAATATGATTACAACAAAATATATGATCAAAATAAAATTGTATTATACAAAAAATAAATCCCCGTAATTATTTTATTATCTCGCAAACATTAAAAAACAATTATTTAAATAAATTAGACTATATAAAAAAATACTCATAATTGAAAAAAATATTTCTATTGCATAATATCAAATTATGAATATGATACATTCATATTTATATAGAGTATAAATAAATGTGCAATTAATACTTCAAAGTCTACTTAAAATATAATCATACGTTATTTGGTAGTTTTAAATCTGTGATATGTAATAATAAAAAAAAACAATTTCACTAGTGGTGCTCAATCGGCAATCATACATTTTAATAAGTAAGAAAAATAATGTTCCTGATTGAAATATATTTCTAAATATGAAAAACAGCTTTAAAATAATTTATGTTATTTATTAAGATATATATCAGCACGATATACCAGTGGTTTAAGTCATTGACTAATACTTGAAAGATCAGGGTTCGAATCCAATTTGAACCCTTGTGTTTTTGATGTACTAAATACTTTTCAGTGAAAAGTATTTATTTTTACATCACTGGTTTGTAAAATTTAATTTATAAAATAACTACAATTTTCAGATATTTTGTGAATTTTTTTACAGAAAAAAATTAAATTCATTATTAGTATTAAATTTATATTCATATAAAAAAAAATCACTACTCCTAAACAACAATAAAAAAATCCATCAATCAAATATATTTATATTACGTTTTTATTGTAGCATTTTAAAAAATCATCCTAATTTTTTGCTTAGTCTGTACATAATAAATGTAATTATTATATTGTGTATTAAATTATATGAAATTTAAAGTATTAAAGAAAGTTATAAATAACAAGAAATTTTATTTATAAATCAAATCATTATTTATAAAAAGCAAAGTTTTTAAAAACACTATTTTATTATGTTATTAGTTAATAACTTAAATAGGATAATTTAAACTGCTTTTATTTATAGGATTTGTGTTTGAGATATCGTCAGTATTATCATAGTTGCTACAAAGAAAATGTTTACATAAAATGAGTTATGAAAATGTTTTTATTACATTTTCATAACTCATTTTAGCAAAATATAATATATATAATACATGCTTAATTTATTTGAAGCTAAATTTTGATTCTCTACCTAAATAATATGAGTTTTCAAAGTGAAAACAATATTTTTTAATATTAAATTGCTGCAGAGATGTACATATGGACAATAATAAATATATATAAATACCTATGTACAGCATATATTATTATTTTTATTGACAAGTTAATTCAATAAAACCTATAATTATGTTTATTTAAATTTAATTTAATATTTTTTTAATAAACGAAAGCAAATATATGTATTTTAAGCCAGCGACGCCGGGGCTTCGCCCTTGGCTTATATACGGTCTAACCACTGATTGAGCCACACATTAGGCACTATAGAAGTTCTAATCATCTGCACAATTACCTTAGAGGTCTAACGACCGCTTCTAAGAAATAATGATAAATATTAAAATATCAGCATTTTAACAAATCACGACATAAAATTTTGCTAGATGATAAATATATAATATTATTGAATACCTCCGTAGAAATCGAATATTAATTATTTTTATAAAAAAAATATATTTTACTGATGATCTTGAATATATTAATAATATATTAATAATATTACTTACTGCTCACCATAAAGTTAGTGCGCACTTATTAAATTCAATATTATCTAAAAAGTGAAACAATGAAACAATTTTCTATATTTTATCTTTAATATGATGTTTTTTGCTGTTCAATGATAAATATATATTATTATTAATTATTTATTTATAATATCAATTTATATAGTAATTATTAAGCATAACCACAATAGTACAACTATTCGATATTATACGAGTGGGTGGCGCACTTAAGGTAGCCCGGCGGCGAATTTTAATACATAATTGTGTTCAATGAAGTCATCAAAGTTATTCAATCGTAAATATTTATTTCGAAATTTATGGCTAGTATAATTTGACCGAGACTGGTTACGAAGAGTTACTAAGAGAGAAAAATTTTCCAATGACTCATGGGAAATTTATGGTACACCCAAAAATATTCGGTCATTTTTTTGATCGGCACCTTAAAGCACGTGTTTATGAGTCTAATTATATGTATGTATATTAAGTTAAACATAAATTGATTTTTTTAAATAAAACAGTTAAGAAATTACTAATAAATCAGTGTCTATTGAGAAAGAGATCGAACCGGTTTAAGATCTGAATCATTCTTTTTATTTCAATGCTAATTCCTAACAATCGATTGATTGATGAAATTGGTATCATGGGGTCAAAAACGTGTTAAATTAATCAGTAGATTATGTTGTATAGGACTATGTACAAAATTGTATGTATTGTGAAACGCTCTTTTAATTCGTGTGAACATCGTGAAATTGCTATAGTATTACCAATAGATTAATGGCATATCCCGCTAAATACTAGTTAAATCTAATTATTTTTAACACAAGTTTCCGTTCTAAAATCTGTAATTAAAAGAACTTGACAGTTGTTAAAAAAAAAGTATATCGATATCATTAGTCATGGTGTTTGGAAAGCAAATTTTTGCGACATTTTTTGCCAGCTATTGCAGTTTAAAGATTTTATTATGATCGATTCTTATTTTGTAATTTAGACTATAAATAATGCAACAACCATATAAGAATATTAAAAATAAATATTATTTATTACTTACTGCGATTATATAATTCACTTTAATAATTTTTATCACATTGCTACCAAAGATTTGTATAATGTGTCTAACCTTGATATGTAAAATAAGATTTATTGCCTACTTAAAAGAAATATATACATGAATTATTTTTTTAAACACTTGTGAGTATCACGCATTGAGCATTAAACTGCCCATTGCGTAATTTTATCTAATTTTAATATTTTCTTGGACAAGGTTAACTCTTAAATTTATTTCGAAATAAATAAAATTCATACAACACCTTACAACTTTTATTTCATACACATTGTTTCTTTAATTAAGCAATAATAAGCTGTGTTTTACCATTTCTTGATAGACAATAATTACCGGTTGCAAAATCGACCTCTACTTATCGACACTAAAAACTATTAATATCCAATAAGTATTAGTATATGACAGCGAAGGTTATTATGGGAAAGGTTTTTATCGAGACCGGATATATTTCGAGCTATATGAGAATTAAAAAAAGCTGAAATTTCTTAACTATGAAAATCGCTAATGAGTTAATCTATTACTTTATTTTTTATATTTTTTTCATATGTACAAATAATTAATCTGTGATTGTCGAGTTATAAAATGAATTCATGAATACCTTGAACCAAGTTGAGCGTGAACAAAGTTTGTTGATTTTATTCTTAACTGACACGTGCATGACCATTGTCTTTACTGTCATGTCAGCAAAGCTTTCAATGAGCATGTGTGTTACAAATCGTGTGTACAATATGATACATTTTAATATAAAATAAAATGTTAAATATAAATATTTTTTGTGAACGAATAAAGAAATATACATTTAAGCTTAATATATATTTACATGAAAAAATGATGAAATGTACATAATTAAAATTGCTACAATATGTTCTAATTCTACTATATGACTTATTAAATGCTACTCTACAAATGCGCAAAAAACACATACATCAACCTTGAAAACATTAATTTATTAAATAATAAAAATATTATTCAACAGGACTGAGCTTTTTGGTACGACGACATAATTTTAATGAAACCAAAACTTCTGATAAACAAATATGAAGATCTGGTACTTCGTATACTCCGAAACTTAGCTTAAAAATTACATTTAAAAGAAAAACGAATAATAAAATATTATAGTGATGTTTGATAAGTAGCTTTAAAAGCATTATATAATTTAAATACAATGCTAAAAAATTTTTGATAAATAGTATGAGATAAATAATTACTGATTTAATACAAAAAAAAATATGTTTCATATACATATAGTTTTTAAAGTATCGAGCTTTCCTATTAGTCTCCAGAATTCAATATTAAATAAATTAAGCTTTCATGTATTATAAATGGCTTTTATAAGTTAAAGACTATGTGCCTGATTTGGTCCCCGATTGCGAAATCAGTCTTACTGCTTTTCTAAAGCATATTTTTGATCTAATTCTCAAGACGTCATTATTTTCCGATTATACTAAATACGTGACATTTTTATAAAAATGTTGATAAATTGTGCATCAAGAATCATAGGCCAGTTTTAGTATTGCCCGTGCTAAATTATTTATAAGAAAAAAATATGCAAGGCTGCTAAAAACATAAAGTGTAAAGTGACGTTATCAAAACGTGTATATATATTGTCCAAGCGACCCAAAAAAAATGCTAAATCTTATCTTGAAAGGTGTTGCATACATTCTATTGACTAAATTGATTAGTATAACTTATTATCTAATCACTCTCTAATTGTTTTGTCATGAATGAAACAGTCATAGGAAAAAATGTTGGACCAAGACTTTCTAATAAGCGCAAAACAACAAATTATAAAGATAAAAGTAGTTTTTAATAAAAGCTCAGCTTGACGATAAAAAATGAGAGAAGATGAAGTACTGTAGTATTTAACCAAAGTTTCTTAGATTTGGTTTAGCATTATATCTTTTTTTTTGCAGATGGCAAAAATATCAATACTACAAATTAAAGCCAGATTCGAGCAGTGATAGTCAGCTCGCGCGAAAAAGAAAAGCTTCTAAATTCTAAGCTTCGAGCAGATGTTTACTTGTATGTTTGACGCGCCTGCAAACTGAATATATGTGACTGTCTTAAAAATTGTAAAATTTAGCTGTAAAATATTTTCATGGATTAAATTTTAATTTATTACATATTATATTCGATTTTGTAAATAATTTATAGTAATAAATATATTTAGAAACTTAAACACGGGACGGCATAGCCATGTCTCAATTTCCTATATATTACATTACCATATATTATAAATAACAATTTTAATTATAACATTACAGCAATTGTTGATTTAACCATCGAGTTACCGAGTTGCTTATCTGGCATACGAGCAATAAATTTGTATTACAGTTTATTTACGTGAAAACGCTCTATTCCGATGGTTCGCCATCACTGCCCGCGAACAAACTTCACTTTTTACTTCTCGGTTTCTCCGCATGGACGACCTTCCCGTTTACTGACCAATGGCCTTCACTTCTTGAATAATAGTACTTTTCGGTCAAATCCGGATATATTATGTCGCTATGTAAACACAGCCGCTAAATACCTTTCTTTTAATTTGACAAGCAATGAAACACAAAGTTATACATTCTATTTTACTTTTTTTCTTAACAAATTGCCACCTATTTTTATTGCAACCCAATTTGCATGAAAGCTTTATTTCTGCGAAGGCCTTTTCAGCCATTCAAGCTTTAATAACTATTTATCGTAGATCAATCCATTTCAAAATTTAAACCACTGGTTATATCTGTATCATAAAAAAGACAATAATTTTCATGCAAAATTTATCATGCGTGTAGCACGTAACCTTGATTTGTCAACGACTATGTTATATTTTATAAAAAATAAACACATCAAACTACTTCAATCTAGAGCTTAAAATTTACATGTACCCACATATACATTTTTTATATTTTAATAAAGAATTGCATTTTTAGAATTGCAATTTTAATATGAATAAAAAAACTATGAACTGTATACTTATAGACATATTACTCTGGATTTGCGTAACAAATGTCGTTTATGAATATTTACGCTATTATTGCGTGTTGTAATTGAAAAACTAAGGCGGTTATGATTTTTTTCCGTAAAGCACACGTACTAGACAACAACATAGTAGCATTTTATAATTGCATTATTTTCTTTATGAAAACCGATGTTTTCTTAATATGTGCATATGCGTTCGTGTTTTATAATTACGTTGTTAATTAAAATAATTTATATTAAAAAGAAAGGAAAGTTTGCTTTTTCTATATTAAACTTTAAATGTTTTTTTAAGCTATTTTTAGATGGTTAGCATATTAATTTATTACTATTGCTTTTAATTTATTTCTTGCTTATAAGCAATTATTTAAGATTATAAATGTTATTTTCATTCGATATTTTTTATGTTTTATGATTTTGTTGCTAACTAATAAAATATTATGAAAGAACGGCTTATCATTACTCTAAATATTCAAAATAAATTCAATTTTAACATTTACTCATCGTATGTTTTAATTTTATTTTACGCGTTTATTCTAATTGAAAAATAAAAAGGAAGAACCAACGCGTTTTGACAAAAGACCTAGCATCAATAAGAAAATACTTGATATCGCAAATGAGTAACTGAGCAGACACACAGTCAGCACGCCTATGAACCATTAATAAAACAATCCTTTTGTACGTAAAATATGCAATAGACAATGCATCCACCGGCGTAAAAACTGCTATTGTAATCTATCCTCTGCATTAATGACCTTCTAGATCGTCCACAATACAGTTTTACTTATATGTTTGTCGAATATGCAAGCGATGCAATTGACCAACCAACATCAACATCTGTGATTTGATAGAGACGTCTCAAATCAAGAATTTAAAATATATTACTCTTTATCACAACACTAGACAGGGTTAGAAACAATTACACACATCGAAATCAGACGATTTGAAACGACAGACAACCAAACCAAGACTGAGAACAAACAACAACAAACACAAGAAACCTCAGCGGATCATCCAGATAACATTATTTCTCCACCACTATAAAATATATACAAGGGGATACTATTAAGCTTTAGTAAATTATACAATTTAACAATAAACTGTTATTAGCTTTTTTCGGCTAAGTCACGCCTATTGAGCTCAAAAACCTAATATATTTAATTCATTAAAAGTTGAGTTGATTATAGATTTTATTTTTACCTTTTGTTTTCTTGATATATTGATGAAAGTTTTAATGTATATAATTTTATTGTTGATTATGATCAAGTAAATTAAGAGAAAAGTAAAGTTTACTTAACATAAAGCTGAACTTTAAATAGTTTCATTCAAGTATCATAAATTTAAGAAATTTCAACATATCTAGTGTTTAAAAAAGTATGCTTATACCATTCAACTATAATATATTATCCAAGTATACTAAAAAAATTTAATTGAAACAAATAAAAATATATAGTGTTTTTATGCACATAATTGGATAAAAAAAACAGTTTCGTGAATTTAACAGTTATTAAGTAACAAACATATTTTTTCTTAATTTCTTTCATATAGCAAAATTTATATTTTTAACTACTCTAATTTTTTTAATATACAATTAACTATTATGGAATTTTAAATTTAATTTATAAACAGTAAAGGTTTAAATTATGATTTATAACCAATTTTATTATATTTCTTACTGATATTACTGATTGAAATAATGTAAATTTAGAGTAAAGAAACATTTACTTAGACATACATTTAATTAGAAAATATTAAAGTTTTGCAGATTTTAAAATATTTTAGTATGTATGCAGTATTTTTAACTTTTATGACTTTTTTTATATGTAAAAACCAAATTCAATATTTAAGCTAAAAGGTATAGATTTTTCTCGTTTTTTAAATCTTTTTTTATGCTTTAAACTAAATTATTTTTATATTAAATATTATATAAATTATATATTTATCGATTTTATTTTAGTTTTTATACTGACGTTAAATTCAAATTTTCCAGCACGATTTGTTAGGTTTCCCCAATGCGTCATAATAGCCTTTTAACTTTGAAAAATTAAATTTTTATAAATATTATATATGTACAGTTTATAATAATACAATATAATAATTGATAATACAAAGCAATTTAAATTTCTTTATAGATATTTTTAATTACATAAAATCTTATTTAAAAAATATTGTAATAATATTCTATATGTATATAACATATTTTTTTAGAAACCACATAATTAATTTAGAATAAAGCTTCAAGATTTAATAAATAAATATAACTAAAAAATAGCAATCTTACGTCATATGAAATATTTTATTTACACTTAAAAATTAAAAATATGTTCATTTTTAGAAATTTGACTGTTTTATTGCTTTTTAAAAAACCTAAATAATTAGCATACGTGTAAAATATAAAATTAGAAACTACTGCACTAACCTATGATTTTATAAATAATGCATACATAAAAAGGGCCACAAAAAGAGAACAAATATCATATTTTTTTAATTAGATGTTTAAAATTTGTAGTACAGTGCAAATAAATATCACTATAAATTTGATTTGCAATTATTATAAATATATAAAAAAATTGTTTGCGGAACTCTAACACAATGACATAAAAAACTAAGAATATAATTTATAATATCAATGTATGTACATATGACATTTACAATCGCTTCACTTCCGATATTTTCTGATTTTATTATCTCTCAGTGCACTTGTGTGAAAATTTTGCAATTACACCGATAGAAAGTAGCTAATAATAAAAAATATTAAATTACGTGAAAATAATTATTGTCAATTTGCAAATAATTTATAAACACGTTTTATTATATCTCATAGTGATCATAAATCGATTTTCTCTTGAGTACATAAAATTAAATTTGACTCACATGCGTATATATTTTATTTATTTAAACACCGCCGCAATTAATCTGACGTTAAGATTGATAGTTATACTTTAAAGTATATTTTTTTTATTACAATACGCACTTAAGCATTGTTTGAATAATTACACGTTGACATGATTGATAGATTTTGCACTGAAAACGAGACCTTGTTCACGAATTTCACGCTTTGATGCAAATATTATTACACATTCCAGTAATATATTTAAGTAAACCCAATTTATAACCGTGATAATGACCGTGAGATATTTTATTCTTAGGTATGTTTATTGTTCATTGACATCTGATTTCAATTCGACCGTGAAACCTCTTCCTTTGAAGCAATTAAATTTTTAAGTCAATATTATGTTTAATTATATAGTTTTATAAATTCAAAATTATTCGGTCGAGTTGAAGCTGAAAATTTGCATCGTACGGAACAGTGTGCAACAGCAACGTGAACGTTGCACGTAAATATTTAAAATATTTCTAATTTTTATTAATAATTTTATATATTGTACACGAGGTCGTATGTTCGTGACCCACTTTTTCGATTGAATGATTTCTCTTTTGTAGCACCCGATGCAAAAATTCGCATCGGGTCTTTGCGATTGAATACTATATAAAAAAAAGAGACTTAACCGTATACTTACGGACGAAAGTGCCCATATCAAGTATTTCTTAATTAACAGCAATCAATGCAAAGACGAATACGCCCCTGTTATTTTAGTCAAACAAGTATATTTATTAATTATTGCTTATTTTAACAATGCATTTTTTAGGTAAATTGCTAACACAAATAAATAAAATATCAGGGTTAATTATGTAACATAAATTTATAAGCAATTTCATGATTCTTAAAAATGTATGATTTAGTTATTCCACATAAAATTATTATACAACATTTTAATTCAAATGCCACTGTTAATAATACCAGCGTCAAATACGGCAACGGTTAATTACAGAAAAATTGAACCAGAACATACTGGTCTCGTGAATAAATTTAGACGATTAGAAAGGAAATTTTAATAGAAATGTATGAAAGTTATTTGATCAATCGGTGTCTTGTTAGGCGTTTTGCAACGCGAATCCAGAATATGTCAAGCAAATTGTAACGTTCCGCGCAAATCGATTCAAAAGTTTTGTAACCGGCTACATACTATCGGATGTTATCTAAATCGTTTTATTGAAGAAATACATGCAAAAAACTTGCCATTTGCAGGAAGAACGATCCACTTTTTTTAATAAGTGATGTAGTAGATAGAGATGCCTGACCCTATTAAAGTAAGAAGAATTCTCTTAAACCTGTTCGAATGCAACTTAAAAACTTCAAACATTATCAAAATGAGAATTTTGCAAACGTTGCTAACGAACTAACCATAGTATTTGCTAATTGAAATGTTTTAAATTTAATTATTTATAAAAACGGTACATACGGTTATTTTATCGTCAATTAACGGTCCAGAGAAATATTTATATAATACGCATGTAGTATAATTGCAATATTAATTTGATCCAATCGCTAAAACGTAATTATATATTTTTAATCTAATTAGTAGTAACATATTTAACTAACTTTAGAACATACGCTAATCTAATTTTTTTTATTTAGAGCTATTTTTTATAATATAATATTTAATATTAAAAACTTATTTTATATGATAATTATTTGCAAGAAAACATACTATCTTATATATAATACACCTAAACGTTACTGTATTCTAACCATTTCTATGATCAAAATTGAGTTATTTTCTGCATTTTAATATTAAAAAAACTACAATTTTTTGAAAAAAAATTATAGTGTTTAACATTTTGAATAAAATAAAACAATGGATTCACTGCCTACTTAAGAAAATTTACCAAAAAATCTGCAACAATTTAAATTTGTTTTTTATTCCTTAACTTTATATTAGATAGCTGTAAAATTATTAAAAATAGTATGACTGAAATTTTTGCATATATTAAAATGAATCTGTTGAAACGTTTGTTTAATAAAAATAAATTAAGCAGATTTATATATTAAATATTTGTTTCGTGATGGCAGCAAATCCATTTAAATTAAAATTTTAGCTTAGAATCAAAGTATAAGTCTATTTATTCAACGCTAGATTTTTATGTAATTTTACAATCCTTTTTTACTTTTAAGACATGCTTAATTTAGTCAGAATCTGGTATTTTTCGGACATTATAATTTTTTCTCGATGCAGGAATTAAAGTTGACGACAAATTTTGATAAGGCCATTGACAAGGTTTGTCATAAGTTATTATTATAAAAAATTCAGACCTCGGTTGCTCGGATGATTTATATAAATCGGTTATTTTCGAATTATTTAAACGATCATATACAGTTTGTAGCTTATAGCAGCCAATTTCCGAAAAAATATTTCACCTCTTCGGAGATCCTTCAAGGGTTCGTATGTTTTTTAATAATTACTTAATATTACAGGTACATGTACAAGGTATTTTCTCGATCCTTTTCTCCATCAAATAATTCCTACGATCTCAGTTAAAACAAGAGCCAGAGAAACTTCCACTAAAGATTTAAGAATTACTTTTGAGAGCAGGTGGAGATTCTCTCTGCACGTAAAATACGCTTAGCTTTATAATGAAAAACGCGCGTCACTTTAAAGATCCGTCTAATTTTAATATTTTGTGACTTTTCTCTTTCTTTATTTTTTTGTGCATTATAGTAATATAACATACTGGCTATCGTGATGCATTAGATAAATTTATTAGGACACGATGATCTTAATTTAATTTAAATAAATAAATATGATAAAAATCATATCAATACAATATTATTGCTCAATAAAAAAAATCGACCTGAGATTTTAACAAAAAAATACTGTTTTATTAAATAAACGTTCCAATAAGATATCCGGTATTTTAATAGCTAAAATTTGTCGTTATGGCTTTTAATTAATATATCATACAATTTATTTCCGTACCTTAAAAAATATCTGAAAGGATCACGATTTTCGACCTCCAAAGATGAATTTTGCAGAAATTGACTAAACATGTTATTAGATTAAGATCAAGGCATATAAATAAATCTAAAAAATATATATTTCATTAATCTACTCTCAAGTAAAAATAAAAATAAATCAAAAGCACATACATAAAAACGTTATTTACATGCATATTTTTTATTAAAATGTATTTACTTATACTTTTCCTAACCATGGTATAAAAAAATTATTAAACGAGTAAAATTTTAATTAATTTCTAGTGTTACATTAAATAAATATTCATTAGTAGTATTTTTTTATAGACCTTCGATACCAGAAGAGTTTTTGAAAAATCTGAACCAGAAATACTTACTAAAATATACTTCTCTGGAAAAATACCTCATTACTGGTTGCGATCGATATTTATCAACAATCAAAAATGTGAAGCGACAATACATTTATTAGCTGTATGAATCACTTACTGAAAATTCTGTTAAAAATTATACAAGGAAGGATTCACACGCGTTGCAAAAAATCTTTTAACAGGTATTTGGATTTAGAAAAAAACCTAGGTACACGAGAATCGTTATTCTGTATGCAAACGCTATTTTTTAGACGTTAAGAAGTTTGTAAACTTATTTATACCTGCTTTATGAATTTTGAGAAAGTTTTAAATCAATCTGCAGTCATAATAAGCGTTAGAAAATATTGCAATATAGAGAAGTGTCAGAGAGAGAGATGTGTTTTTTCTCCTACTTTTTTCAATTTATACCCCGAGACTATATTTAAAAAAGCAAAAATAAATAAAAAGCAGCTGAAAAATAATTGCCTATATTTGTTATTATATAAGGAAATATTTTCAAAGACCGTTAACGACCTTCAAAGATCCTTAGATATTGTAAATAAAGATTATAATAAAATAAAATAATTGCTAATATTTAACATAAAATTTTAGTAGCGTATATTCCGTTGACTATTTGGAGAGAATGGAGATAAAAATGTACAAATAGAAAAAATTGCGTATGCAATACCTATTTTTATTTTTACTTCACCAGCCATCCTTATCATAAAAAGGCGTGGTTATTTCCCTGTCACATAACTTTTGCTTTCAAGCTATATAGGTATCGTCGTTTTCATAGAAAAAGTCATGGAGATATAGTTTTAAATTTTGCTACTACCGGTATTACCGAAAATCAATTTTTATCTTAATACCGGTATTATCGGTATCGGTACTACCAGTATTGCAATCCCTAATTGTAACGTGCGACAAAAAATGTATCATTAACGATAGTTGAACACTAAAAAACATCTAAATAAACAGCGGTGTAGTTGTACGTTTTACACGAGAGGAACGCGTTCTATTACGATTTGTGATAGCATCTGTTATTTTTTATTTAAATAGTCACTGACAGCACAATTTTAATAAGCACACTGCCAAACCCAATTAAAACCACAACGCAACAAGCAAAATAACAAGAGTAATCGTCTCCGAATTCACATAAACTAAGATCTCATTGATCACCCAAAGGCGTTCCGGAACTATTTTTTTTAGAAATACACCACTAGGCATAATTAAGCTGTTATCTTAAGTCTTGCAAAATGTTGCAACTACAATATGTACGAAAATATGTTTGTGAAAAATGTGATTATAATAATTATGTTATTTTTAGCGTAGTGTTTTGAGATATATTGAATTTTTTAATGTGTTTTCATGCAAATTGAGCAATGAAAAATTTATTAAATTTATAAATATTCATTGAAATTAATTTCAATGTGAAATTTAAGACCGCTCCTTTATGCTTTAGATACATATGATTATAATATATATTATAAGAAAAATTAATGATAAATTCAGGCATGTTATTTATTTAAACTGAAATGAGACTTTTTGTATTTTATGATTATTTTAAATAAATAATACATAATTATATATTTATTAATTGATTAATTTATGTTATGTCATATATCAAATAATCTTAATCTGTAACACATAATTTTAAGCTTAAGTTGTTTTATATCATACTACTATTAAAAAATAAAACTTGCTATTGTATAAAATTTCGAAATAATTCTACCTCGACTCGTTCCAAAGATTTCAATTCTTTTGCATTTTATCTCGAGTTCCGGGTTGCAGAAAATTAACAATTTTGAAAAAAATGCTATTATATTATAAAAATAAATAATAATAAAAAAAAAACACATAAATAAATCAAACTTTTTTGGAGTGGGTCCTGCACCTGATTTTTGCCTCGGGTCTCCGGGCCCTGATCGCAAACCTTTTTAGCTGAGTGAATAATAGAAGGGGTATAATTTTAAAATCATTGCGAATAATGAATTTCCTGATTCTATAGCGAAACAAAATTAAATATAATTGTTTATAAAAAGCCGTCTTGCGCTAATTATATTGGTCTTAATGACACAAAAAGTATCGATAAATAAATACAATGTATGCAAATTGACATAATTTCTGAAACTAAATCATCAAAAATTATCAACGCTAACGCAAGACACTCGTCACGTGCGCAAATTTACAAGCGCCGAAATCGTACCAAATCTAACAAACGATTTAATTGCCGTTGTTACGTTTTCATAATAATAATATACGTGGTTTGGCGAAATTGCGGTCCTTTCACTCTGTTAGCATTTTATAATTTTTGCAATAATTATAACGCATTTTATTACCGGCTCTGTGCAATTTAGCTTTCGACTGTCGTCGCCAGGGGCGCCGTTGCGGTTCCCGCGCTCCTCTACCATTGGTTGTCAACCAACCAATGGCAGAGCGGCGGCCAAAGCGAAAGGTTTCATATAGCAGAGTGCATGGGAAGAAAACTCGGTATAAGTGAAAATATAGGCTAGTCGGACGGTTCAGTTGACGCCGGTTCGTTGGGGTATCAGTGCCGTTGTGTGTTTGGACTTGTCGGTTTTAGGAAACGAGTGCTCGGATTGTATAAAATGTTGGGACCGCGCCGCTGCCTCGCGGCCCTGGCCATATTAGCCACGATTTCGGAGGGTGTCAGGGTTCTACCCAAAAGAAAAAAAGGTTAGTGATGTGTGATGTGATTCTGTGATTGAACAGTAACCGTGTTAAGCGATATAACACACTTTTATGGTATTGGATCTCGATCGAGATTTGCATGCGAATCTCATTGTTATGATATTCGCGTGGTATAAATCCGCAAAACGCGCGTGTTCGTGCTCAAGTGTGCCATAACGGTTAAACCAGTGGTAAGCTGCTAAAATTTTGGGCGAATAAATCACATAAATTACGCGGGATTGGTTTGCATTTCGAGTGATTCAGCATAATTTCCGGTTTGCTGAAAAACCACCGTTCAATAGGTCAATGATGATAGTTTTAAACTAAAAATTATAAAAAAATATTTGAAATAACTATATGTCATTAAATAAATAACACACAACATCAATACAAACTATAATAATATTTCACTATTAAAATATATACTAAAAAATTGTTAAGAATTTCAGTAATTATATTTTCTATAATATTTTAATAAATTTATAGCAAAAATAATTGAAATAATAAATAAAGAGCATTTAAGATTACTGATTATAAACTGAGATACATTTAAAAATCAATAAAAATTAGGGCATACCTTAAAATATATAAAATGTTACATAAACACAACCCTTATCTTTCGTTTATGTATATATATATTTCAGTTTTTTAATTAAAATAATAAAAAAATAAGGTTTCTTAACAAATGTATGTAAGTGAAAATAATTAATATAATAAAAAAACTGACATACTAACATTAAATAAAAAATATTATAAGCCATTATTAAAATGATATACATAAATAGCTTACATACAAACTTTATTATTAATAAATTTGTGTTTAAATGATTTTTTAGGTTTAAAATATATAATAAAATTATAACCTTTATAGTATTTCAATATTTTTTAGTCAAAATAATAAAATATCTTTTATAACATAAAATAAAAAAACTTAAAAATGAATTCATCCCATTAAATAAATAACAATAGCTTAATATTAAAATAATTTGTCTTTAATTATATTTTAGTAGCAAAATAGAGGCTGAAAATTGTTAGGTTTTAAAGTATTCACTGCTTAAAATAGTATTTTTTATACTTTTGTGATACTTATTTAAAAAACTATTAAAAATATTTAATTTAAAACAGGTTTTTATCGGCAAATAAGAATAAGTTAAAATCATAAATAACAGCGAAAAATACTAAAAATAAGCAATATTAATTTTATCATTATTATATTATTGTATCAAAATATGTACGATATATTTTCAAAAAATATAAAAAATATGTTCATGCCATAAATGAAATATAATATGACCTAAATACAAGCCTAATATTGTAATAATTTGACTTTAAATATTTTTGGATATCAAAATATAAACTGTAAATTGGTAAAAATTGAACTAATGGTTCTCAACCTTATTTTAAAATATATACTTTAGAACATAATTAATTAAAAACATGTTTTTTAATTGGATACAGGTTTGTATATTCAAATCTTAATAAGCTAAAATCATAAATAAAACCATAACAGCAAAAAATACTAAAAAAAATATATACATATGTACTGAAATATTTTAACAAACATAACTTAAAAACAATACGTTCATCCCTTAAAATTAATATAATATGCCTAAAAAAAATGTGTAAAAAAATATAATGAGCCTAATACTTTTTTTATCATAATTATATAAATTGATTATGAAAGTAATCAAAATTGTAAAAAAAATTAATTTGATAATTTTTTCAAGATATTTTTAATAGGTAATATTTTGAATTTCATGTAATACATTTAATAATATTTGTATATTATGATAATAAGTAAATTTTGCAAAATATGTAATATTTGATTTTATTACAACCCTTATTTTTTATTCGTCTGTGTTCAAATATGAACAGAAAAATTGTTACGAATTCAACTAGTGCTAATTAAACACTAAATGCTTCAAATGATATTCAATATATTTTTAAGAAGTTTATCTTTAGGTTATATTACAAAATTGATAGTAAAAATAATAATGTGTTTATCAATTAATAATTTAAAATCAAAAAGATAAAATATATTATATAAACTAATTCATATATTAAAATCGTTTGTGTTTAGTTATTTTTAAGTGATTTAAGTCGAAATAATTTATTAGTATTTGATATATTTTTATAATAAATTTATCGTTAAAATAATTATAGTAGAAAATCATTTTTGCTATATTTCAATACATTTACAATAAAATTCAAATTGCTATAGCCTAATACAGGGTTTCCCAAACTTTTTCAGCGACGGAACACTTGGCAAATCCGAAAATTTTGGCGGAACACTTAGCTTATTTTTTAGGTAGCGTAATTCATATCAGTATATTTTTTTATGTGTTTGTTTTAAATTAACTAAATCAATTAAATTCTCAAAATCCCTTGCGCTTAAGCCCACTGGTTTAACTGTCACAGAAAATGGATTGCTAACCCAGGAATCGTCCTTACTAGTTCCCGGAAAATATTCCGAAAGAATTGTTTTCAAGTTATATAGGTGTTCTAAAAATACTTGTGAAACTTCTTTATCAACTTGAATATTCAATTCATTTAAACATTCATCCAAGACAGGAAAACAATCAAAATTATTAGATTCAACGATAAAATCCAAAATTGTATTTTTTTTATCAAAAGATTCAACAACAACAATTTTTTATCAAAAGAAACCACACCGACTTATGAAACTTTTCCCTCCAGAATTTATACAAATCAATGCTGAATATTTAGTACATATTTTTAAGCTTTTTTATCAGATTTATGAACAATTTTTATGTATTAGCACGACTAACAATTTTTTTAATTTACTCCAAATTTTTGTGAAATATCTATTTAGGCTCCGCGGAACACCTATTTTGGATTCACGGAACACCAGTGTTCTGCGGAACATAGTTTGGGAAACCATGGCCTAATACAATACGTTATAAAAAATATAAATATGCCATAAAAAATTTAATATATGAATCATTTGTAAATAAATTTATAGCAGTGATGTTTATTGAAATAAGTACTGATTGTTTATGTATTTTTATACAGTTATGATAAATTGGTTGTAAAAATAATATAAATATTAAAAACAATTTATTATTTTTTTAAATAAAAACCTA
The DNA here is from genome assembly GCF_051122295.1 of Plectrocnemia conspersa. Lineage (NCBI taxonomy): Eukaryota > Metazoa > Arthropoda > Insecta > Trichoptera > Polycentropodidae > Plectrocnemia > Plectrocnemia conspersa. The sequence goes on from NW_028277165.1 coordinate 30,972,805, forward strand.
AAAATCCATATGAAATTCTACATAATTATTTATTAAGAATATAATTTTTTTTAAAAACATTTAAAATATAATTAAAACATTTGAAATATTTTTAAATTACATAAAATTAATGTTTTTACGTCAGCTAATGCCTAAATGATAGTTTAGTTTAATATTAATTAAAAATAATAAGAAAAAATGGGCTAAAAACAGTTCATTAGGAGCATTAATTTAATGTTTGTATCAAAATATATACTAAATGCTAAATATATAACTTAAGCTTTTACGCACTTAATACTTTAAAAAAGTATAATTTATCAAAATTTATTAAGTATATTAAACCCAATAAAAAAAACTTTAAATAAAATTCAGTATGATCAGAAACACATTTTCTCAAAAATATTATTTTTTTAGTTTAACATACAAATGTTAAATAAAAATTTTAAACATAAAAAAAAGTAGTAATTACTTCATTAAGCCATATGATAAAACGTAAAATTCTGACTCGTATGAGACTTTTTAATATAAAACATAGTATAAAACAGCCTCAAACTCTTAAAAATATTTTAGCGAATAAAACATATTTTCAGAATTATATTTATATTTAAAAAATAGCATAAGATTTTTATTAAATAAAATTAGATAATAAATATTCTCTATAAGCAGAAAAATATATACATGGCATACAACTTATTTTTTGTGTCAATATTTTTCTCATTCAATTTAATAATTGCTCCTTAAGTAAATTATAAAAAAAATCCTTAAAGATACAAAAAATTATTCATCAAAAAAATCTTATTATTTTATCGAAACGTAATTTTCAATACTGTAAATTATTTTGTTGTTAATTAAACCATGCCGCACATCCCTGATACTATCTTTTGAAAAGTAAAATTAAACCAGTTTACTCGGGAAAAGCTGTAAAGCAAAAGAGACATCGACGCACTACATACACGAAACCCGGCGCAAAAGTCAGCTGTTGCACGAGAAACGGTTAATCTCGCGTGAATGTAAGTCTCTTTTTACCAATCAAATTTGATTTATATTCAAACTATTAACAAGAACTGTAAAAACTTTAATTAATACACATATCTATATTATATCAGTGTCATAAATGCATACCTACGTATTAATTGATTTTACAACTGTTTCTATCGTAAAAGAGTGTTTTTTTAATTGTACCATTTTTAATTAAAAAAAGTGAAAATTTCAGACAGGAAAATGCCCAATCGCGGACGTTGAATGAACTTTTTTCGCGAATTAATTGAAGCATGAACGCGTACGCAACTCGATTTTCTTATAGTTCGCTTTCATTTCTATGCAAATGCATTTCTTGCGTGAGAATATTGAATAATGCCAAGAAACGCGCCGCCGATTTTCCGCACTGGAAACGCCAATGATATATCCGATCAGAGATTGACAACCGTGAAAAGTCTAGTCGCCCATATTAAATATCACACGTTATAAGCGTTAGACATGCGAATTAATGGGAAAAGTTTATTCTTGACTATGCGTCTATGTCTAATGAAAAAAGTAGTTACCGATTTTTTTTAAATATGATTGAATTAATCTGAAGCTGTTAAATTAGTTAAGCTTTAAGGTCATTCTAAATATATACATAATGATTTATTATGGCTTCATGCATATAGCTAACAACTTTAAATTGCTTCTAACTGTATGAAATAATCTCTCTCTAACAGCAAAAAAAGGCCCAACTTTAATTACTTTGATTCTAGTCTTATAATTCTGATTAATTATGACATTTCATATTTTCTTAGATTTGTCTAATATCACAGCTAAATATTGTAATAAATAATAATAAATAAGTGAATAGTTACATATACCCCTTCGGGAATTCCTGAAGGGTCCAACATAGGCCCTCTGTTATTTACGTTATTTATTAGTGACATAAATACTGCAGTTGCAAATTAATGTTTTCTTGTTGTAAGTTGTCTTCGTTTTTTTTAAATTTTAATTTTAGTCTGGTATCTTACCATTTACTAATTGTGTTCTAATACAGTCATGTTAATTACTAATAAATAAATATTTATTTTTATTATTTATCCTTGAATAAATTTTATATAATTTTAAATATTTAGATAGCATAAACCTTGCAAATTTGTGATACATATTTAGATAGCAAAATGTTGCTAAAAAAAGTTTTATTGCTTGGGGCAACTTAATAGGTTATTCATTGTTGTTTGTATAAAAAAATGCAGAATTTGGTTGAAATAAACATTAATGTAAATTTTATGGTCATAAAAATATATTGCTTTTATTATGGAATAGCTTATTGATGGTATGCGAGTACATGATATTATGAAATGATTTATTATACTATGTTATTATAAGCTAACAAATATTGCTTTTTATTTATTGATTTACAAATTGTAATAGTAATACAAATTTTATTACAGTTCATAAATATTTTATCTCTATGAATGAGGTACTAAATAAAATTAAAATATCAAAATCATGATTTATCTAAACCAAGTAATAAATTTAAATGTTTTATGTACTATGTTTTGTTACTGGAACACAATGACGGTACATAATTTAAATGTAAATGGCATACATTAATTCTTATCAATTTCTTTTAGGCGCCATCAGTAAAAGCGTTCAGAAATGCAGTTATTTTATTGCCCCAAATTTCATCTGTAAAATGCTTAATACAATCATGACGTTGCATCATTTAAAATATTTTTTTGCAATGTCAATAGTTATTAAGTCATAATCGCAATTGATTAATTGCAGTTATTTATACCTATAAATATCGATCGAAGGGCGTGGTTTTAATTCACGTTTTCCGCCTGACTAATTAAATCTTGTGCGCTAAAACACGTAAGATATGCAAAGATTTTCCGAACCGAACGGAATCGAGTCGTAAAAATACGGAAAGCGTAACACGTTTCTTGGCATTAACGAGCCGTACGAAAAAATGTCATGGCACGTTGATAAAGGGATTGAGGTGTACGAGGTTTTAATTAGTGCTACACGCATAACTGTGTCAGATCACAGAGTCGATTTAATTGATTTAATCGACTTCCATTGCGTAAGATTAACTACGTGACGTGACCGACGCCTAGTGTAACTTATTTGACCGTTGGAAAAATCTCAGGTTAGAAATCTGAATAAAATATAAATATTTATTTAACAATAAATTTTACTTTTACAGACTCTCTTATTTTATAGCAGTATAATACATATAATAAATAATAAAACATTACTAGTGTATATTACACTTAATCTATTCAAACATATTAATCAAGCGACCGTAAAATTTATGAATTGTGCAAACATTAAACCGAACGTGCGTTTCATTTGCCACAATCATAAACTTTCACCGTTAACAAAGTTAAACCATAAAGAAAAAAAAGCACATATCCTCATACATTTGATTGATCGCGCAGATACGAAATGTGTATCGTACACTTTCCATTTCGTTCAGATTAACGACTCGTCTCATCGTAATTGATTTATTTAGCGGATATTAATTGAATCAAATATTCTTGTTTGCGCATAAATTTCTGCGAGTGGTTTAATTGAACATCAATTACTCTCGAATCGTTATTATACAATGATACCAAAAGCAGGATGTATCATAGCAACATAATACAGATTTTAATCAAGACCGTATGCAAAAAGCCCACTTTGCTATCGATCTGTTATCTCAGCGAGTTACAAGTAAAATTATTGCATAAGAAACCCACGCGTTGCTACAAATGTAGGGCAATCGAATCTTGTCGTGAAAATCAGCGAAAGTCGAATACTTTTGCGACATCCCTACTCTCTTTCAGGCTATAAAGAACGTTCACTTTTGATGCTAATAAATTATTTGCACTCTGATATTGAATCAATCCAAATTTTAAAAAAACAACCCACGTCATCCTACAATAAAATATAATAAGAAATTGATTGGTCGACTTTCACGTTCAGGATTGCCACCCACATCCGCTCCTTAAAAAGTTTCAATATCGATTCGATTTATCATGTATAATTGATACGTATAAAATATAATGAGTATCTTGGACATGACAGATTTTAGTGTATTAGCTGTGTTGAGTTAAGTCATCTCATTATGCAGTGTAATGAACGAAACAATGGATTTGGTTGAATACAGAGTTATGGTCTAGTAACGACAATAGACAGTTGTTAAACATTTGGTTTGGTTAAATATTTAGACTTGTCTATTTAGTATACTTTTCATTTTAATAAAATTGAAGTAAGATTCGGCTTTCAAGCAAATATTTAAAATATTTATATTTATTTATGTTATCATTAGGTAATTTTTATAGAATGTATTTAAAATAAATAAAATCCAATAAAAATATTTTTGCCTAAGATGTTTTTAAATACTAAACCAAATAAATATCACAAGCGAAAGTTCACAATACATTATGTAAAAAGCCACTAAAAAGAACAATTTCTCAAGTGCCTTTACTTCTAAAACAAGACAGATTCCGGGCAAGAATAAAACAAAAATAATCATAAAATAGCTTTCAATTACTTGTAGAAAAAGTATTTGCTAAAAACCTTACCTTCAATATAAAATCAAAATAAATAAAAGAAACTTACTATATTTGCTTATTTTTAGAAACTAGCTAATATAATTCTGATTCTAAAAATATGAAGACTGACAGAAAAAAATATTTCTTTTGAATATTTAAAAGTATTTTTTTTATTCTTCAGTATTACATTCTTTATATTATATTTCAATAGTATCCTTTTCAACGTAATTTACATCAGATATAATAGCATTTTTTGTGTAATTGTTTTTGATATAGTCTTCAACTCATCCAGCGATTTATTATTTATATGATTGTAAAACATTGTTCTTTTAAAGTCCTCTTTATAAAAAATGTGATAGTGGCAGAAACCATAATTAAAAATACTGTGACAACGACATCATAAAAATGTTGCTTTTGGCCAAAAAGTTTGACCCAATGCATTATCGTGGTCATTTACCTACAATCGTTATCGTTTTTTTACGTAAAAGTCATCTGGCTTAATGGTAAAAAATCGTAATAAACTTTGCTGTTATAATTAAAGAATTATAAAAAAAACAATAAAGAGAACCATAACATTCAATCGCACTTGACGAGCGTTTTTAGTATTGCCTCTTATATTATAAGGATTAGATATAACCATACGCCTATGAAGCACTAAAGTTTTTGTGATTATTTTGTAAAATTTTGATTGAGTATGTAGGATCGTTTCTGGACGTTTTATTGACTATTTGTCTGCTGCAAAGGAAACCGAATTATATTACAGGTCCTTCTTTTTTATGTTTTGATAGCGATGAAGGGATAGTATTTCCTGCGAGGTATTTTAAAGCGCGACTGACTTTCTATAAAGCTTTTATATTTTATCTACCAAGATAATAATTTGTCAGCCTGATCGCGTCTCATCTTGTGACTCGCCGAAAGAAAAAACTTTGCAGATTAAATCTGTGTCGTCAGTTTTGAAACAAATTTAAAATAACTTCTTCAAGAATCTGTTATATATCGATTCTTTTACTATCCTCGACATTTATAGAATTCATTAAAGTTTTATTTAGATATGGCATATTTGCTAAAAATTCCTATAACATTTGCTTAAAATGTAAAAATAATAATAACTTCTTCAGAAAACTTTCCAATAGTATTTCGGCGGTTATTGAGTGATTGATGTTTTAGACATTAAATCAAGAATTAATACGAAAAATAGAGACTCTTGAGATGTGGATCTATACACGAATGCTCAAATTTTTTTAATGGTTAGAATTATGAATATTGAAGTCTTCCGACGTATAGTAAAAAAACAACAAGTGCTGCGAAACATAAAAATATGTAAGCATCAAGAACTCGACCACAAACCAGCAAAAAAATAACTAAAGAAGCTTTCTGAGCAGACGTTGCGTCTCATACAGGACATCCAAATACACGGTCAAATTCATGACTTCATTAATTAACCGGATACCCGGTTCGGTTCCAGATAATTTTTGTCGACTCTTATACTGACACAGAGATATAATTTATATTCTATACGTATAATATAAACATAAATATTATATATTTTATAAATATGATGAAATCCTATTAAATATTTTTTCTTCAAATAATATATTGAAAAGATTAAAGATGAGTGTATAATTGCTTAAACAAAACCTTAAAATTGACTATAATGGAAATTAGAAGAATTTGCTTACAATAATTTAATTTGAATGTTGATATCAAAAATATGTATAACTACAATAGAACAATGAATTATATGTACAGAATACAAAAACATTGGGAATTGCATTTAAGAAACCAAATTCGGAGGCTCATTGACACATTGTCAAAGTCAAAAAAAAAAAAAGTCAAAATGGTCAGATTTATAAAAAAATATAAATAAAAGGTTGTCAATTTATGGCTGTCGAATATAAACTACGAAGTGGCCAGTAATTTCCATGTCAATCACAGATATTTAAAAATATCAGCTCAAAACTTTTTATTATATTTTTATCACATGAAGTGAGGCTCCAACAGCACATCAACATCGAGGCAACAAACTCCTCAGTGTAGACAACTTTAAAGGACGGCTGAAGAGGACTAAGAACTGGTCTAGTTATCATTAATGAAACAGTGTAGAATATAAAACTTTTAGACGCCAGTGGGTATTTAAAAACATGGATTATTAAACATAGAATAAAATTAATTGTTGCTCATAAACAAAACCAGTTTTATTATATATAAAAAAAATTATCGCACCCCAGTAATTTTAAGCTATTTATGTATGAGTACTGAACCATAGAGCAAGTTTATTTTTTAAATCTTTATATGTTTAAATATATATTTGTCGTGCTCAGTTGTACCACTCTTCTATTCAAAATTAAAGGAATTATTACAACTCAACCAATTACAAAAAAAAAGGTTTCTATGTTAAAAAAGGATACCACCGTGAAACAACTTTTTATAGCTTAAGTCACAAAAAATTTGCTATAAATTAGAAAAAACTAAAGTACCCTTTGCCCTGAAAACAGGTAACGTATGCATTCAATAAGCCCTCGAAACGGTTGTTACAAATCAGCTCAAGCGGCCAACGACAATTTGTTTTAAAAAAATTTCACCACCCTTTTGTAATTAGTTCTCTCACCAAAAAAGGGGTGGACGATAAAATATTCCATGAATATGGCTATCGATATAAAAACGGGAACGCATGCAACCAAAAATCACGTCTGAATACTTCCTAGCAGACCAAAGACTTCCTCTACTAGCATTTACACTTTAACATTCACTATAGAACTCAAGGCATTTGAATTTTAAGAGCCCTTCAACTTAAATTGAACATCAGACCAGCGAAGAAGCCGCCGCTTCTCCCTTCGCACCCACTGGTCCAGCCCAACGATTTAAATCCAAAATTCAAAGTTCAATCTGTATCGGAAACTTCCAAGAAATTAAATGACTTTATATATTATATATAGTCAATATATTTAAAAAAAAAGCCTGAAAAAAAAGATCAAATAGAAGCCACATTTAAATTATTAGCTAATGTTTCTGATTAATTTTGGGCTAAGCTATTATTTTTAACTAACATGATTTTAGTTGAGCCTTCTACGACTGTTTATAAATAATAGTTATTTAAATTGATAAAGCACACATCAATTATATGTATATTATGCAAATATGAATGAACCACTGATCCACAATCGCGCGTTCCAAAAATTAATTCACAAAAAATTTCACAAATTGCAAAAATCACGTTTTCCACCGGTCACGATGACCGACTAATGACCGTGGCCTTTCCGACAGATGACCGCCGGTTTCCACGGTACATTGGCATTTTCTGTCGGAGCATAATGTACGATAGTAATTATGCCTGCAATTTTGGCGTCATTTCAAAGTGAGAAGAAGATTTCGCCGGATCTTCTTGCATGCCACCTGTCGTCGGTCCGCCGGTGCTCTGACCGCCGTAGCACAGAGTAGTACTTGTACTTCGTCTTCAAGACCAGTCTTAAAAAACTTTCACCGTCAATGTGTCGGTCAATTTCGCTTTTAACGGCGATACCAAACCGGACCGGGTCGTCCGTAACAGCAATGCAGAAATGCACTTTCATTCATTGACGACCTTGCGCGAATTGTTGTAAAATACACGCATGTAAAAACCATAATTTTAATCGACATTGCCAAAGTGAATTGCCGTCAATTTATTACTGTAACTAAAACCATATATCAAAATGAAATAAGCAAGGAAATCATATTTTTTTATTAGAGTAGAATATACCACTCTTTTTTAAATGCTAAATTCCGCATCTTTCTAGCTAATTTAATTCAACTCTGCAACTAAAAATTAACTTGCTCTTTCTTTATCATTTTATTTATGTAATATTCTACAAATTAAAAAATAACTCTCCTGAGAAAAAAACCTGTAAAACAATTTACCCTACAATAAAACTATTTTCTTATAATTGCAGATAAATCATAACATACATCAGCGTGGAAACGTAAATAATGAGCGCTAGTTTCATTATTGACCTAGCGTATTTTCAGTATGAAATCTTTCCAGTTCGCATGTTGAACAATGAATCTAATTTCACAATCTAGATACGCATCTATACAGTGTGATACTTCAACATCTGTCAAGTGCTAGGAGTATAGAAACGACTTCGCTAATTTGTTTAACATCGTCGCATATTTATTTCCAGCAAATAAGATCTTATCTCAATTTATTCGCTTTGCTGATTTTTAGCTGACGTAATTTTTACGGCACTCTGGGGGAAAAAACGTTGAGAAAATAAAGATCTAACTTTATCTAATAAAACTATCAAAGTGACAAATGCTTACAAGCAATAATTCTAATCCGATTGCTACTCGCGATTGATACAATAATGCCGCTTTGAGTAACTTGCACTATTAACCGAAAGGAAAGAAGTCGTAAAATTACGAAAAAAATATATCAGACAGAGTAAGCAAAAAGAATGTTTGTACCAATTAAGGCAGTCGATATCGCGTGTAACGAAATGTAATTGAGGCCATAAGTAGCGATTTTTCAATACAAAATGCACGTATTAAGAAACGCCTTTATACATACATATATATGAAAGTGCAAATTAACGTAAGGGGATATGTTGTATTTTTTTATATAACGAAATACATAAAAAAATACAAGGTGTATGAAAGAAAGAGTGACGAATTTTAACAAAGGATTACGTTGACAATCGAACTCGAAAGTAAAACGTTGTAATTTTCTTTAAACATGGAAAGTTCTCCAGTAAACAATTTTATGTTAAGTTAAATTGAACAACGATCTTAAAAATACATATTTTTTATATTTATAAGCTATTATTTATTATTAAAATAGAGTATAACCATTTAAAAATATGCTTTACAATATTTTTATTTAATTTAAAATATTAGATATAAAATAATAATTCTAATAATATTTTAGCTTTATAATAAAAGCAAAAATACAAAATATTTTTTTATTGCTAAATGATCGTTTAAAATTGTTTTTTTAATAACTGTGAGATATTAAAAAGGTAGAAATCTGTGGTAATGTGATAAGCAATACCATAAGTGATCATTTAACATACATTTTAGAAAAATTAAACAGCCTATAACAAAGTAAATATATTCAATATATAACCTTTTCAATGAAATAATATTTTAATATACATTTTACATATTTATTTATAGTATCACTTATTGTATACGTAAAATTACACAATTACATAAACTGTATCACTACTTTTTCCTTATAAAATCGAGGGTCATACAGAACTAGACGATGATATTTCACTATTGTTTTTTATTAAAATCCTAATATTTCAACTTATTTTATGATTAATTTTGGTCGTTTATATATTTATTTATTGCTGTATTTTTAATAATATTATGTTTTAAGCAGTAGATAAATTACTATACAAAAATCTTAATAAACCAAAATTTTAAATTATGCAATTTTAAATGAATTATATAATAATATGTACTAAATACTTTACATTAAAAAGTTATAGTATGTTTTTAAAACATACTTTTATAAAATACCATGAAATTTCCGAAAATAATAAAATATTAGTTACATCTAAACAACATTATAAAGAGACCCAATTCTGATTTTAATTATATTTCTTATTTTTGTGGCAAAAAATAAAACAATGATGTACTTATTATTATTTCATAAAAATTAAAAAAAAAATCCTAATATAAAAAAATAATGGTATGTTTCTAAAGCTTGTTATAAAATACTATAAGGTTTTCAAAATTAAGAAAATATATAGGCATATCTAAAAATTATAAGAAATCATTCTGATAAAAATTCTACTTATAATTCAAATTATCTTATTTTTGTGGCAAAATCTTATGTAGTATTTTACTGAATATTATTTTAATAAAATAAAATCGAATGGTATGTTTTTAGAAAAAACTTTGTTGAAAAAATACTAAAAGGTATCAGAAAATATATAGTCATATCTAAACAACATTATGCTAAAAATATTTTTAATTTTACATAGAATATAAATTATCTTGTTTTTGTGGCAAAAATTTATACTTATATTACTTAATATTATTTTATAGCAGAAACTTAAATGTATGTTTTTAGAAAAATTTCCGAAAATATTAAAAAAAAAACATTTTGCTTTCAAGTCCAAATTAATCACAAACTATCTTAGTTTTATAGCAAAAATATTATACAGTAGTATCATGTATTCAGTTTATTATCAAAAAATATTTTAAGACCTTCACAAAACCATAGATATATTTTTTAAATATGAAGATTCTAAAATGTGTATTTAAAATCACAGTAACTCTCAATGTTCTCATACAATAATATGTATAATGTGATTTATTTATAAACGATCAGTATTGAATTACTTACTTTTGACATATGTATAGATAAAGCTAGTAAAATCTAAAATGATTTAAAATAACAACTAAAGCATAATAAATCACATATAAACACGATAGACTGTAATACATTGCATTACATCAACATCTTGACCCAGATGTTGGAAAATTATGTTTGTATTGATTTTTCTTGCAATCACTCTCGAGATAATTTCCTATCATAACGCATTATGGATTCAATATTAGTCTCATTGTATGAGTATGACATCGATCGTGAAATGGCACGTTATCATACGTTATAAGACACATTATGGTCACATGCCAATGTGCAATAATCCATGGGAACTGAAACGCGTTTCGTCACGACTGCATATGCATAAGCACTTCATTGTGCTGCACTTTGCAGAAAATTTAACCAGTGTCTCATAACGACGAGTCGGCGAATTGTTAGATTCGATCTAGGAACTGTTATACATTTCATAATTCGATTGGTGCAATTTCGATTTGATTGCGTTGCGCAACAATTCCAGAGCAAACAAGAAGTGTATAAATCAAAATTTCGCCCGATGGGCTTTCTCGATTTTCACAATTGAGAAGCATGCATTTTTAAAGCCACGTTGCAAAATTCTAACAAATTGGCTATGAATATATATTATACACAAATAAGTTTACTCGTGTATAGGTCTATAATAGATTTTGGTTTGTTCTATTTTATCAAACGCGACGCCAATCAATCGGTTCAATAGTTACAAATAATGGAAAGCGCTTTAAAGCTACTTTCACCTTTTTGGGCACGTTTATTTAGTTTTATTCGGCGCTTTCCATACAAAAATTGTTAAAAAATATAAGTAATAACACATTTTTAACGAGTGTAAATTTTATAACGATCTTTGTTATTTAATAGTCGAAAAACTGACAGTTTCACTCTTTATTTGTTAAGATTGTCGCGTTAGTTATTTAACGTACTTATATTGTCGATGTAAACCGCAGTAACGTTGTGGTTAAAATGTGACATTGCGAAAGTATTGAAAGTCAACTAGTTATGTATATATGTGCATACATAATGTCAGTTAATACATTATGGCACTTATTATGATTTTCATACAAAGAAGGTTTGCCGCTACTCCGCTCGTTGAAGTCTAAAATAACATTACATTAAATCTAAACTATCAATAACATTTAAAACTAAAATGTTTTAGTTTAGAAATGAATGTAAGCATTTAAAATATAATTTACTAATAAATTAAAATAAAAACGTAGATATTTTTATAGCAATTAAGCTTTATTCAAAGTGGCTTTACTTCATTTTGATGGATAATAATGGTCTTATTTAACATTGTATATGCTTAAAAATACATTTTAAGATCTCAACAATATGAAGGTCAAGTATTAAAAAGGATATTGTGAGTCAAATTTCCACACAAACAACAAACATAATCGCTATCGTGCATATGGTATTTTTCTGTTATGGTAGTGATTTTTATTAGTATTAATTACAGATTTGCAATCGGTGCATAATTTTACATTTACATTTTAATTTAGATGCTGATTTTTGGCAAAAAATTGTTATCAAGTTTATTTAAAATCAAATTATTTATATTCAAAGAATGGATATTCTAGCAAAAAATATGTTTTGCAATAATATCTTTTTAATACAATTAAAAAAAAAATTAATAATACAAAAAAATAAAAATTATGTTAATAATATAAAAGTTATAACTATGACAAATCAGCTTGAAATTATACATATAAATTTAATTTATCTTATTTTTTGGCAATAATCAGTGTGCAATATAATGAAAAAAAAATCTTTTACGGTCCAATTAAGTATGTTTTCGACCATCGTGGCGCATTGGGGTAACCTGTTAGGCCACGATGGTCTTAATTTAATCTAAAAAATAAAATACCATTTTATATTAATACATTTAAAGAGAAAATCTAAAAATTTTGTACAGTGCTATTTTAATTACCATACATATATTAACAACAAATTATTGTTTATTTTACATATAACATAAATCATCTTATATTAGTGGCAAAAACTTTATACAATATAATCCAAGCAAAAGTGTTGTGAAAGTATATTATTTTAAATAACATTTTATATATTTAATAAATTTATAAAAAAAATTGTACTTTTTAAAATATTATATCTAAACTTAAATCTACAGAAAAAAAACCTTTCACAGTTTTGTAATTTATCTTATGTAGTAATTATGTAATTTATCTTATCTTTTAAAAAATATAGCTAAAACAAAAAATACTTAATATAATACAAATATATACTTGTTTAAATAAACGTTGAGTAAACATAAATAAATTATCTTACCTTTGTGGCAAAAATATTGTATATTACTATTTTTAATAATAATTCACTTTTATATAAAATATTCTAGTGTTTTTTCATATTTTATAAAATTTAAGAAAAATTTTAAAATGCTATTTTAAATACTATACCTAAACAACAAAACCTCTTATAAAAATCATCATTTAAACGATCTTATCATTCTGAAAAAAAAATTTAATAAAAGATTTTTAATCAGCGTTAAATTATACAGATCTTTCATATCAAATTATATGATCTTTGTAGCAAAAGCTTTTCAAATAACATTTCATTGAACTACATTTTTTAAAAACATTAAATAATCTTCCATAGTGCAATTTTATACAACATTTTGTATTAATAAATTCGTAAATATATTGTATTGTACTACTTAAATACTATACTATACTATCTTTGTGGAAAATTTTGTATACAATTTAATCACATAAATAAATGTAATATTAAAGCATAAAACTTATGAATTTTTATATAAATAAACTATATTATCTTTGTGGTAATATATATTACTTTAAATTATATTTTTTAGTAATAAATTTATAAAAAAAATCTTCTTTAGTGCAATTTTAAAAACGATTTTGTTATAATAAATTTACAAAAAAAAATTGTATGGAGTTACTATATAATGAAAACTAAAAATCTAAGCAAAGAAATATATAGAAAAAGCTTATTTACATCTTATCTTTTTAGCAAAAATCTCACTATCTTTTTATATTAATGAAATTAACATGAAAAATTTGTACAATGCTATTTTAAATAGCATTTTATTCCAATAAATTTATAAAAATATTGTACATTTGTATTTTAAATACAATTATTTTTAATTATTTTATATATAATTCAAATCATCTTATCTTTGTGGCAAAAACATATATATTGTAATCATGATGAAAATTTACAGCCCAATTACAAAAAAAATCTATTCAAAAGCATACAAATGATGTGGAATTATACATAAAAATTATTTTTGCAAAAATATTATTCTAAATCATTTTGGCAAAAATTTTTACTATTGAATTTTATTTATTATTCGAAAGACTTGAATCAGTTTGATGAATATATATATTATTTATCAATTGGCAACTCACTTAAATAAATACATACAATGACAAAAAAAAAAAAAAACGTATAAGAGACCTAAAATAGTTTGCTTTTGTATTTTGTCCTACAAATGTTTATTTTTTATTACTTATTATAATTTAAAAAAATAGATTAGATACCACAGATAATATAGGAATTATTTTGAAATTTTACCACAATTCTTATGCCACTAAAACCATAATTATATTTTTCGATTTAAAATATCTAATACCTCACTTTCTAGAAACGTTATCACATAATCTATTTGACACGCGTCAATTTGATAAGTCAATTTGAGCTTAGGATCAAAAATCGTGACCTCACAACGCGTTTCATATAATATACAACTAAACATAATACCATAAAATGTAAATAGCATTTAAATATTTAACCACGCCTAAACATTCGCCCACGACCCTCCAGTGACATTATGCGAAGACTAGAAATCGCAAACCTTCAATTGATATTTTCCCGATAATAACTATTACGTCCACACACTGTCCATATATATTAAAACTGGACTACTTTTACTTTTTCGAGTCAATTACAATAGTATTTTTCGGACACCCGGTAACAACTATCGCCGATTTTTTTCGATGTCGTCAAATTAATTTTCACTTTCGATCGCTCTTTGAACATTACGTAAAGGACTTCTTTGTTGAAGATTGAAACGTCCGAACTATTATTGCAAAATGGATCGAATCATTTCGGGCTTTTACGAATCGGATCGATTGTTTTGCTAAATGCCAAAGATGTTAAAATTCCTGATTGGTTTTGCAATCGTCGCACAGTGCAATGATTCAACAGTGATATAATATTAATAAATGATGTATGATTATATTTAATACCAGTAGCCTAACTTCAAGGACATTCAAAGCGCAAAGTTACACAAGAAATTATGTCAGAGGTATCAATGTCAACGACATTTTTTATTTATTAGCAATGGTGACTCTAGTTTCACAACAGTTACAATTAAGGTAAAAAATACATTTAAATAATAACGTACATGTATTAATTAACTGCATTTCATAAGCCGCAAAATAACTATTAATTATTGTCAAATCTATGCGTCGTTGAATAATGGCACAGACTTAACTATTCTATAAAACTTATTCATTAGGAATATAAAATATTTTTTAATTTTTTTTAATATCTTAAATTTTTATCAAGGTCATTTTTATATCATAATCCTAGCTTAACATGTGCAACCATTGTTTACAATAAATCAGTTTCTCAATACATTACAGCAGGTGCTTTTCTCGCCATTGTAACTGCGGCACATAAATCAGTTTTGAAATCAATTAAAATCGCCCCGAATGTGTCGTGTGTGTCTAAATATTATTATTGAAAACGTTGTCGACACCTGACGTCACAGTCACGGTTAAGCATAAAAGTAAACGTATCCTTGGCGTTCGAACGTAGCATTGTGTCTTTCATGATCTCGAGTACTTTTTTTATTCTCGTTTGAATCGTGACAAAACCGTGAGATAATTGCCTGATAGACAACGCCCAATTTTATGTGTATATAAATAATATAGACGGATAGCATATCCCATAGCAATTGCCGTTGTCTTAGCCGTAATGGCATATCTGACATTTGCTGTGGCGATTGCATTAGTGTCTCCTTGGGCTTGTCAAGGTTAAAAGATTTACTGCAAGGATTAAAACCAAAACAAAGGTTTTGATTGACTGACCTAATTTATTCTTTCGACATCTTGCGTAAATTTAATAAGACCGGCCTTGATGCGATCGTTAATTGTTATTTTTTAAAGAATGATTATGTTTGAATAAAAGTTATAAAGGCATCAAATTAATATACATTGTAATAAATAACATAAAAGTCATTGCCATATGTTTAGGTAAAAAAATATGATAAAACGTATCAAGCAGGGGCTAAAGATATTATTAAAAATAATATTAGAATATAATTCTCCGTTATAGTATAAGTTTTTTACTAATAATAGTTGTTATTGCTGCGTATATTAATTAATATTGACTGTGTCTAAAAATTAAAAAAAAATGTTTAAAGTGGAAATTGATTATAATAAGTTAGTATTTCATTGAATAACAGTCGATAGCTATTAAATTTGTTTTATTACCGACAATAAAATAATTATGTACAATAATAAACTAATTATTTAAACGTGTAGGCGTTCGGTTACACAAAGCAGCGCAATGTAACAACATTTCGAATCTATTCCAACGCAGTTAATCACGATACGATATAGAACAAATCGAGCTGTGCGTTTTTTCGTTCAATTACTGAACCCTGAAGGTCGCTTTGTATCCGCATTGACTGTTCTCCAAGAAGGCCGACTGTGAAACGGCACGACATAAACAGCATTTTCCATGTGAATTTTTGATACCTCAATGAAACAATTATGCTTCATCAAGATCAAAAAAAACGAGTAGAGAATAGCAAAAGCTTTAAAAAAATAGAATATATGAACTAGAATAAGCAGCTACTTGATTTCGGTCTACTAAATACGACCTATGATCGTATTAATTTAATTTGTTAATTGTGTTTAGTCGAGCATTGTCATGTTTTTGTATTACTCATCTATGTTATTAATGTTGCGAGAATATTATTCAGCTAATTATAATGATTCACCTGGTTTGAAAAACAATAAAAAACAATAAGTATGACTTAGGTGCATATTCTAAAGCTTAATCTGCATTAAATTATTGTCCTGATATTTTTTAATAAATTTACTTTACTCGTCAATTTATTTTTCACACCACGTAATTCACTTTTCTTCATAAATAATGATTTAATTTAATATTAAAGTTATCATTACGAATCATTGATAAAAAAACGACCATATAAAAATTCGTGCGGTACCCATTTATGCAGCATTTAACCTACAAACAGTTGAGACACTAATCTAGCTATATCACAATCAAAATTTATGCAGTAAATAAGTCACATTACTTTACATACAATAATAAAATAATATTTTAATTTGTAATTGCACTTCTGACCAGTGGCGTAGCTTGACGGGGCCCCAAATTTTTAGCACTCAATATAAAAAAAAATATTATCAATTTAAAAATATTAAAATTTAAAATAAATCCTACACAATATAAATAATTTTTTAAGATCGATTAATAATAAGATCATCAACAATAATATAAATAAACGATGCCATTTATTCAGCTATTTACCTAATTTAGTTATAAACATTGATGCTTTAAAAAAAAGGTTATTATCATTTCATAAATATTTATTAAAATATATATAATTTAATAGGCCAAATCACAGCGATTGTACCGTCGATCTAACAACAACAACTATATAATAATAGTTTTTAGCGATTTTTTAGAAATGTACCCAACAATGGTTTCAAAGCGTCAAATGTATTATACTTAGTACACAATTGAGGAGCTATCATGCGTCAAAACAGTTGTACCTCGGACAGTGTTATTGTTTGCGGCGGAAAAGCGCAGGGAAACTAGAGCCGGACGAAAGTGAAACTGTGCCGATTTTGTTTTCTATGGAAATGCGCTCGCTAGAAAGTTATGGACAGCCGTGAGAAGAAACGGAAAACGTAATTCACGAATGCACGTGATTAACACCACGGTGCTAGATTAACATATCTTAAACGATCGTTAACGCTTGGTTGTGAAAAACGTTTGGAGCTTTTGATACGATAATATCATTCGTGTAAGAATGTTGAGTTTTGGAGATAAGACTGTTTTATTATGTTCACAGTATAATATCATAATTTATATGTATTAATGACTGCACACATAATTTAGATTAGTTAGAAAAATATATATTGTGATATTTTCTAGAAAGTTTGGCCTTATGATATTAGAGAAATTATTTTTTAAAGTAAGAATTCTAATCATGATTATAGCTCATACAAACGCAATATTTATGATAAGACATCAAAAAGTTTTCTGTGTTGCATAATGTAAACTTCAATAATATTTCGTGTTTATTTAAATTATTTAAATATTTAGATCTGATGTAATCTAAGAGATATGAGTGGTTATTATATAATAAAAGATCCAATTGATTATTATTCAAATATTTCTTAGATTTATCTAATCTCAGTAGTGAATAACTACAATAAAATTGAGATAGGTCGTACATAGTGATTTTAATGTGTAATAATAGTTTATAATTTATAAATTAAATCTAATTAATTTTTATGTTTTACTTACTAATTGTTAATTGTGTTTACATTGTTGTAACGCATTAACGCATTAAAGTCTGTCATGTTTCAATAAAAAATTAACAATAAATAAATGCAAAATATATTATATACCTACGTATATTTTAATTTACATATATTTACCATAAATCAATAAATAAATGTAATATTATATAATAGTAATGATTTAAATAGCAATTATATAATATATACATACATACATATATATATATATATATATATATATATATATATATATATATATATATATATATATATATATATATATATATATATATATATATATATATATATATATATATATATATATATATATATATATATATATATATATATATATATATATATATATATATATATATATATATATATATATATATATATATATATATATATATATATATACAATATTAAAATGGTGTTAGAAAAAAGTTTTATTGCTTGAGTTTAGTGCGAAAAAAAAAGAAAACTCTAATTTTGATATTACTATAATTTAATTTAGTAATATTTTAGTATTTTTTTTAAAATTAAATATAATAACTACAGAAGTTATATTTTATTGAATCATAAGCTTAAAATTGTTATAGTAATCTAAACCAGACAATTTCGAGTTTAAGCTATAATAAGATCATCGATAATAATATACATAATCACATATAAAAGTATGATTAATGTCTGGTTGGTTATCGAGCGATGTCATTTAAGGGAGGGGTAGGTGTAGACGTTTCCCCTTCCCTTCCCTCCACTTCAATTTGAATAGAAAATTGCATGACATTTAAAGAAATACTTTGAATTTTATTGAAATCAATATATTAAAAAAACCAAAACTGACTAGTCTCCTCCCCTCCTGAAAAAATCTGAAATGCCGTCTCCGAATCTAAACCACAAATTCTCGGGTTATTATTTAGAAAAAAAAATTCGAATCTATCCCAAAAATATTTTTTAAAATATGTCTAATAGCAAAAATAAATTACTTTAAGACTTTGATGTCTTACTTACATAGTGGTTGCTGATTGTGTTTACATTGTTCTAACACACTAAGTTAAATTTCAGTCTAGTGCAAAAAAAATAAATGCAAAATATATTATATATTCATATGAACGTAACGACTTTTATATATATATTAATCATATTTATATTTTTTTGCATATATTTACTATAAACGTAGTATTATTTATTAGTAACAATTTAGATAGCATAAGCCTTGCAACTATTTATTACATATACAGAATATTAAAATGTTGTTTAAAAAACTGAGAAAACTCTAATATGAATTTATGCTTATAAATATATATATTGATTTTACTATGAAATAGTTTAGTAATATTTTAATAAACTTTATTTTAAAATTATATAAAACACAACTACAGTTTTTTTAATTGAATCATAACAATAAATTAAAAATAAATATTATCCTTAATAAACATTGAATATTGTAATGTTTAAGGTATTAAAATAATTTAATATTTACATAGGTACTTAATAAAATTTAATATTAAAACCATGATCAAAATCAAGTACTAAATTAAAATTCTCAAGTTTTATGTATGTTATGCTAATGGAACAGTATACCAATACATAATTTATTTTTATGCTTCGAATATTTAAGCATAGCTTTTAACACAAATTTTCGTAGTAAAAAATATTAAATACAGAAATTTTCTTCTAGTCTCAACAATAAATATTTGCTATAAATTATGTAAATATAAGGAGTTACATAACTTTTTAATAGAACAATAATTTATTAATACAATATTATATTTTTTTATAGTATATATACATATATACATATGTATGTATATTAAATAAATATAAGTGTATAGTCATATACATATAAGTATAACATGATTTTAATTTACTTGAATTGCGCTGGTAAAATAAAAAATAAAAATAAAGAACATATTTAAATAAATAGTTGTTAATCTACAATTTACAAAAGTTGATTTAGTGCTTTTAAAAAAACTAATGCTCTGATTTACATATTTTTGCATTAAATAGTGGGCGAAAAACACATTTATTTTGATCTGAATGTAATATTGCATAAAAATTTCGTTATGTAAATAAAAACTGTAATTACAATATATCATTTACTTTTTTAGGAATACGTATATTTTTTAATTTAAATTATAGGTAACAGTCAAATTTTACTTTATACTTTTTTTTTTAAATTTAATAACACAAAACTTTTTCATAATTTTAACTCTTGAAATTTAGAAATAAAAATAATTTTAAAAAGAATGTGGATCTTAATAATTAAAAATTATAGTAAAATACACTTTCATTATAAATAGCATGAAAAATATAATACAATACCACCCCAAAAATCAATTATATAAGAAAATATTTTTTTAGAAGCATAAATATTTTTTTCAGAATATGTCGAGGATATATGTAATTAGAATTATATCATACAAAAAATAAGATTTAATTTTATATTAAGAAATCGTTAGGTTTTAATAATTAAAAAGTATATTAAAATGTATATTTTCCCAAAAATTTGCATTGAAAATAAAGTAATATAACATCAGAAAAACTAAATCATACCTAAAACAAATAGACTTTACTATACCATTTTTGAAAAGGTTTTTATTTTCTTATATTAAAATTAATTAATTAAATAAGTTGTGTAAACTAATTATAATTAATTTATAATGTAACATATTTAGGAAAAAAGCTGACAAAGACAAGTATCACTATATATTTAATCATCTGGCATTGCAAAAATTTGTTCTTATTATTTTTTTAATAAAAAAACTTTTTTAAATATAAGCTATAATAAATAAATAAATAACTGCATATAGCTTATTTTAAGTCGCTGCATATAAATCTAAAGTAATCCATTATTTTATGGCACGCATATGAATAATGTGTCACATTTGACGATGATTGACGATTTTTCAATTGATTTTCTCTGATTTTCATTCATCCATCAGTTGAGATATTAAACGCAGCATTTTAACGCTGAATCACCTCATTGGTTTTCTAGTGTATCGTTGTATAAAATGATCTGCGAAATTCGATCCTTCACGCTCAATTTCACAGCGATTTTATGTGAGAGCAATAAATGTAACATATGTTTTAATAGCAACGCCAGGAAACAAAATACTGCAGGAAGTTAGTAAAAATGTTTAGCGCAACTTTTTTGCCGTTTTTATTCCGGCAAAGTTCGTCGAACTCTGGCGTGAATTAAACGATGCCGGAAGTCGAGTAGAAAGCTCGTCCTTGCAATTTGAAAAGCTCTCGGAGTGATGTAGAAAAAAATAGATCGCAAAAATTGATTAAAATAATTAAGTATTTTTCAACATATTATTAAGTCCTGTTTTATTACCTCGCAGGCTAAAATCATCTTCCTCTGATACATATATTTAAGATGAAAGTTACAAAATGAGCACACTTGACTCACCACTTGAATCATCGTCAAAAATAAATTGCAACATGGCACTTTTGTTGATGATCGCTCTTGGTACAATCGATTTACGAGTGTCAGAACAATTAACGACTCCGTTTACGATCTCCAGTATGTTTCAGTAATAATGTGTAATTTTTAAATCGCCTTAATTCGCTTTCACGCTTATAGAAACTTTCGCTCATTATCGATCCATTGCCGAAATTTCATGAGCTGAAGTTGTTAAGTTTGAACAATATTACAAAAGCCATTCAAACACCTGTCTCTAATGCAAATCTCTGATCAAGATCAAGGCAAATGAATCCATAACAGCCTCTAAAACCGGTAACGCTTTTAGATCATTAACCATTGGCATATCGCATATATACACGTGGTGCTATTTTAAAAGAAAGTAATGTTCTAACATGTGTATCAAGTTTTTTTTTCTAATATTTATTTAATTTTCGCTTTCAAAGCTGAATTATTCGCGTTGAAAAATGCTATAAAACTATTATTCAATTACGTTAATAATCGCGGTCGTAAAAATTCGATATGATTCGATTGCACTTTCTAAATCGTTATTTTGATTTGTCTATAGACTTTTCAATATGCATTGTTTTTTTATAACAATATTACTTAACAATATTTTTTTTGTTACAGGTCAGTATTTTCTACACATATACTAGAAAATGAAAGGAAATGTGACTGAGTACGGTATTGTATTTTTAAATATTATAATTTAAAAATAATATAAATTGATTGATAATATAATATTTTCACGACTAGATATTTCTTAACAAATCAACTAATTAAGTTATACATTCCTGAGTTAATAAAATAACTATAAAACATTATATTTTACCTAAATAAAATATATAATAATAATTTATTGATTTTATTGATTTAAAATGCCAATAAATACGTCTAGTGATCCACATTCATATTTATTGCCACACGCATGATTAGCAGTCGTTTTTTTTATCTCCGCCTTTCAAAAGATAGTTAAAGAGCCTCGATTCCACTCGACTTCCGTCATATCATTTATATTAATTCTAATAACTTTCTTGCGATTGTTTATTTATTTATTTATGAATCAATCCGCCGACGTAATGAGGGCTGTCTCGATTGCGCAAAAGAAAAATACATATCTTGAAACATAATAGGCATTGGTTTGTGCAATAATAGAAAAAATATATAGTATAGAAATTATAACTGATGGAATTATTGTAATTCGTAGTATAATTACGCTGCTGATTCGCAACAGTGCTTAATATTTTTTTTAGTCGGTGATTAAAAACGAATTGCGATATTATCATGCGTAATAAAAAAAAACGATCGATTATTACGTTTTATTAACTGTATATAGTAATTCGTATTTAATAGTCCTTTATTTTATCCCTTATTTATGTAGAGAAAGTCATGACTAACTATCATAAAACATGTATATTTGTTGCTTGTAGTTCATTCAAATTATATAATACCATATAATATATAATTAAAAACAGTAGCTATCTAATACAACTAATTACTATGTATTTTATTTATAGAAGATCTAGATTTAGATCGCCGACATTGTTCTTTAAACAATCACATAATTCTCACATCAACATTGCTAAATTTTTTGTACTATTTTTAAGTAGTAGTATTTGCCTGAATAACCTTGTTTATCGTATCTTTGTTTAAAATGTGCATCATATTGTGCTGCAATATTGCAACAACATATTATATAATTATATAATTTACAATAAAATTAGATATACCTTTATATATATAACATTAAATAAATATTACGATAGTAATATTAATTATGTTAAGAAATGTTTTAGAAAGTCAGTAATTTAATTACAGCAATTTATTGTAAATCTCTTTACATAAATTATTTAACAATTAAAAATATATAGAGATACTATTCAATAAATAAGTTTTTAAGATTAATATGATTTTTAAATACTAGACATATCTCTTATAACATTTGTTGCAACTCTACTTAATTACTTTACAAACTTAATAAAACAATGCTCTATTTAATTTTATTGAATGAGAATATACTTGTGATATAATAGTATAATAAAAATTGCATAAAATACCAACTGGATAAAAGCCATTTCCCATATTGTTGCATTTAATACCAAATAGTAATTAAATAGTGCTCTTCACCTCCAATCCGTTTATCTGCATAACCCACTTTCCACGTAATCGAGTAAAATTCTCATGAGCTCAACAATGCGATCGTTTGATCAGCAAAATTCAATTATGGTATCTCTATTAGTGCGCAAAGTGCGTGTGAAGACATTTTTTGCCACAATAATGTTAACACTAAAATTTAGGAATGCGATAAGAAAGCATTAGAAAAACAAGATAAAAAATGGCCTTAGATTTTTTTTATTGTACGTAGACTCATTTCCTTTCACGTCGTTAGCAACTCACGCACATTTTTGTTTTATTACGTATGTTGGATAATTTGTCGCCAGAAGTATAATAATAGGTACTCGTGCTAAGACACCTGTCTCCAAGAATGCGTTCACTGTTTACGGAAGCATTTTACAGTTATGTGGGCAAAACTGTTGTAACATATTTTGCATGAAAAAATGGCAGACCTCCTAGATCGATAATTGGGATTGATTATAGTGGAGAAAAAAAATTTAAGATATAGTACCAATCAAACATAAACATATAGTAAAATTAACATATTTACATATACCATTTAATTATTTATTTAAAATGTCGTTCATCAAAAAGTTGATCTTTATAGTTGATAGTAGTATATATACCAATGTAGTGATTCTCTAATCAAAAATATTTTTATGCATCAAAATGTTCTTAAGAAAGAGCTGACGTTATTTATCACAAAACTGATTTTCAATAATATTAATTTCACATTTAATTTTTCAAGAATTTAAAAATAAATTTAATATCATATTCCAAAATTATATAAATTCATATATTGAAATTTAAACTTATTGTTTGGTCTATATATTTTATAACTTATACTATACTACAATACAATGTATTGTTTTTCTTTTCAAATAAAAAATATTTTATTAAATTACATAATAACTGATATCACTGATTTTTTTAATGAAGAAAAATTTCATTTAAAAGTCATTTATGAGAAGTTTAAATAAAATTATATATTAAAAAAAAATGTATGCATAATTAAAACAATTGATATTCACAAATATTCATTTTACTTACATATTTGAATTTAATAACAATACACAAATATTTAATAAAAATTTACATACACAAACATAAACAAACAATTTATCTTAGAAATATTTATATATTTAAAACACTATGCTTAAAAAATTTAGTTATCATTTATTATTATATATTAGTCTATATTACATGTACCATAATGTACTGTTATTTTATAAAAAATATTTTTTAGTAATAGCTAATATTATTTATATAATAACTGATATTTTAATTATTTTAGGAGAAAATACTTTCTATTTATTAAAATTAAAGGAGATTTTCTATTAATATAAAGGAGAGGAGAGATATATAAAAATATTAGATACTAGACTAGCATAAATTAGTTTTAAAAATAATATAATATTTTTTTTTTTAGTAGTAATTTTTTAATTTAATAACTGAAGTTTCTAATATATTTAGGAAAGCAAACCGTATTTTACAATAATTATAGAACAATTTAATAATAATATAAAATATGTTTATAATGTAAGTAATAAAAAACCCAAATAAAGATTTAAATGTATAGTTTTTTACTTACGAATTAATATAACACTAACATAAGTAAAAAAACATTTAAATATAAGTAAAATACAACGTACTATATGTAAACAAGAATATAAACAAATACTTTAAATTTAGTTGCTTTTTAATTCTATATTAGACTATAAGTTAGTGAATTTTTTTTACCATTGATTTTTAACAAAGAGCTCATATTATTTATATAAAAACTGATTTTTTAAGAAAAAAAATATTTTAAAGCATTTTTTAATTTTTTTTTATATTCCAAAATAATGTAAATTCGTCATTGAATAGATATTTACATACTACTTAAAATACCATTACTACTTTAATATATGTAAATAATTGTAAAATTCTATATATTTATATATTGTACTAAAATATAAACAATATAGTGTTTTTTTATTATCATTAATTTCTTAACCTTTTAAGTGCTAGGTGCGGATAATTCCGATAATTCACTGTGTACGGCTTTAAATGCGAAATTTGGATTTATCCCAAGCTCAACAAAAAATTTAAGTGCTAAATTAATTTTAATAAAAAGTCACGTAATTAGTAAATTATAAAGTAAAAAATAAAATTAAAGATTTAATTCTGAAGGTGCATATAGACGCAGCATAGAATGAATACAAACATATAAAAAAATATAAAATTTATCTTTAAATTTATTTTTACTGTATAATTGACTAATTACGTGACTTTTTATAAAAATTAATTCAATATTTAAAGGGTTAAGTATCGAAATAGTCATTA
This sequence comes from Plectrocnemia conspersa, assembly GCF_051122295.1. Taxonomy (NCBI): domain Eukaryota; kingdom Metazoa; phylum Arthropoda; class Insecta; order Trichoptera; family Polycentropodidae; genus Plectrocnemia; species Plectrocnemia conspersa. The sequence goes on from NW_028277165.1 coordinate 30,999,049, forward strand.
AACAGAACTTATATTATTTATATAACAACTGGTGTTAAAGATTTTGTGAGCTGTGTAATTTCGCATTATATTTCTTAAGAATTTAATAAATAATTAAATATATTCTCAAAAAAAAATATTATAATTAAATAAAATAATATATATACACATATCAACATATATTTTTTTAATTTGTGTCAAACGTAACAACATAACTTAAAGGAGTATATAATATTTAGTTGTACTTTTTTTCCCAATTTTAATACAAATATTCATTTTCGTTATTCACTAAGAAAAGTCACTTAAACCTATTACACAAGTTTCCTTAAGAAATAATAAAGTAATAGGTTTCTCGCGGTCATAAAATTATATGAAATAGGTTTTTTTATTAATTTAATAAGATTTTCAATTCTAGTATAATTTTTTTTTAAAACATATTTAATCTAAACAGATAATTATTTTGCAGCATAAGATAATTTTTGAGACAGAATCTAAGCTGCTTCTAAAGATTCTACTTATAAAGAAATAATCTTAAAAAGTAAATATCTATCTTAATATATTTTAGAGTTTCGAAACACAATTAAAGAGCTCGAATCTTTTGAACTAAAAATTTCGACAATTATTATGATACGGTTTGATGACGCCAATAATAATTTAACTATTTTAATGATTTTAAAATAATTTTATATTTAAATTAATTAGTTTTTTCTAATCAAGAATTATAATAATTGTTTTCCACTTTGCCTTAAAATCAAAAATAATAAAAAACTCATTTAGTGATGGTGCTTATTTTTGTTTTACATTATCACAACTAAATAATTAGAGAGTTTAAAGTCTCTATAAAAAATTGTAATAAATTTATAATAATATTATATTATATATTTTAAAAGCTTTCGAAATTTAATAATAGCAGTTAGAATTTATGTTAATGCTTATCGAATAATAATCTTGCATATACATACATTAATATCACATTATATGAAATTTAAAAAATAAGTCAAATGTGTGTTTTACATACAACAAAAATCACTGCTTTGTTAGAACATGATTATATAATAATATGTATTCAGACCACATTATAAATATACATCAAGATCATATGTACCCAAAAAACCTGTTTTAATAAATTGCAACTGTCAATCCCAACATAAATATATAACTCAGACACAACGAAAAATAAAGGTATTTTTTCCTCAGCACAAAAAACGTACGATCGAACGAAAGTGAATTTCGTAAACGGTTATTATAAAAAAACCTGTTCTCATCTGATAGTTAATCTGAGTCACGGCCCTAGGCGTATGCGATTTGATGTAACTCAGCCCAAGACAAAGGCACAGTTTCGGCACTTTAATTGATCGGATTTAATTAAAATTATTATTAATATAGTTAAAAAATTAGCAGGATGTTCAGTCAATTTGTTCAGCCTCGCAAAACAATTTCTTACGCGAATTATTACATTTTTCTGACCGAAACGCATTCTAGGTCGTTGGAAAATTGCTATTACCTAGATTGCATATGCCTATAACATCAGCAATCAACAACCGTGACACTTGTTAAAATAATCGATTAACTAATTTGATTTTGAACGACAGGATGTGTCATTTCCACATACCACGCCCATGATAAAAAAAATTGATTTCATAAAAAATACATTTAAATGCATATTACTATCCATTCACTTTCCATTCTAATGCGAGTTGATCTAATCGTTTATTGGATCGAAACCAAATCATATCAATTGCAAATAAATAAATTTCTGAATAATTATCTAGTATAAAGTGCATAATTTTATCGTAAAAAATCCAGGCTAAGCATCGATTGATTGTGATTGGGTATTATATGCAATATATTGATTATGGTAATGGTAATAATAATCATTAGCACTTAATAGTCCCATTTGAAATACATATTTAATGAAATTAAATTGAAATATGTGTTACTTAATTTTATATCAACTACTGAATATTTTATTGCATTATTTTTATATCATATAATAAAATAAAATTTAATGACATGGTATTTAAGAATAATATTGTTGAACGATAAAAATATTTAAAAACCAATAAAATCAATGAAAATATATATATAAAAGTTATGAAATATTGTACTTTCTTTATTATAAATAATTAAAAGCAAATAAATCTCTCTTTTACTTATCATTATTGGTTATTACATTTTTTTACATTATTATCAAGGAATTTTATTATCTAGCTTCTTATAAAATTATTTAATTTCCACCTCATAATAAATCTGTCATTAAGACATTATTCTAACTAATGATTTGAAAAAGCTTTGCACAAAAATATCTATTAAAATATAGTACTAAAAATAAATTTATAGCTAAGAAATATAAAATTTTTTCATTGTATATTATCATGTTAAATTATCTTAAATGGAAAAAACAACACTGAAGAATGCTTCGTTTCATGACTAGCTCAATTAAATATTTTTTAGCGGAAAAATAAAAATGCGTTATATACATTGGGTCACCTAGAATTTTTCAACAATTGCTCGATTTGATGTTCTTAATTACATTTATAAATTATTTTCCTTATTATGTCAAGACAAGTCTATGTCAAATTATAATACATCTAATACAATGTCACAAATCACAAGTTTTTTTCTAAAAACAATGGCGTGAAGGTTCGATATCGATTCGTCTTATTTATTTTACCAAAAAATAAATTTCACGTCATTGACCCACAAAATGGCCGCGACATTTACTCAGTTATTCACCGGTATATTTTATTTATTTTTTGACAGTGAAAGCCGATAAGCTCAACAAATTTATTTTATTTTGTGAATTGGAATAAAAAGAGTTGTAAAACAATAGAATTCGAACCTACGTCCGTTTTACGCGCACTTGACTATGTGTACTGAGCATCCGTTATTTCAACGAATGTGACCGAAAACAATGCTCGGTTATTTGAACCGATTTTTTAACTGAAGGTCATCGAAGCGAAACGCATATTTTTTGACCTCATATGAATTGGCCACGATCAATTTCGTTATTTGTTATTAGATTAACGATAAACGACTCAATGAAGGACGAGCGTCATAAATAGGAAGTGTGCAATTTATTAATTTCATAATATAAAAAAAACTTTAAAAAACCAGTATTAAAGATACTTTTTCATATATATAATTATCTCGTTAAGAAATTATGTGATATTAAATACTCACAAATAAAATGTTGTAGTGTGTTCAACTATCTTGTTTCACTGTAAGCATGCAATGTTGTATATAATAAAAAAAAACTATTTTTTTACTAATATAATCAACTAAATAACAATGAAATTATTGCTAATACTTTCTAAAGGATGTTATTATTAAAACAGATATAAATCTTCGATTATTAAATCGTGACTATAAACTGTAACGCCGATGCGCGATTACAATATACATATGTAATATTTATGCAACGACAGTGAAAGTATTTATCGATTGAATTTAAGCAGCTTTATTGTATGCAAAAAACATGTATGAAATGGCAACTGGTACGAAACGCCCCATTTCTAATAAAAAACATTTCCTGTTCCTCTTGTCGGTTGACGACCCCTGGTTTGCTAAACTTTAATATAATCCGAAACGATAACCTTCAATATATCAATTCGCTCCAGTTCGCTTAAGCGTAAAAAACGAAAAAAATACTTCGACTAAAAATTTTTCCCACGGTTTGACATTTTTTGTTTATGATAGACACAAATTGCAATCGATTATAACGCAATTGATCTATATATCATGTGTTTGTGTGTAAAAAACAGGTGTTTTCAAAACATGTTGCGCGTTCCGTGCGAAATAGTGCAATATCGGAACGCCCTTTCATTTGTATTAAGTTGCTAAATGTTTATAACATATGATTAAAAAACAAGACAATGATATTTCTCAAAACAAGTAGTATGACCATATAAAATGCAGACTGAAAAACGATTAAATGTGTTATTATTTATTAAAACGCCTTATTTATTCAATATTTGTCGCCATAAACTATTTTAGTGTCTCAATACACATTCCAGCAGTTATTCTTTAAGAATTTTATCGCATGGTGTCATAAATTTATCTTGTTACATTTCACACAATTTCATAATAAGATAAGATATAAAAAGCTATGCTTGATCTTTCCCACTTAAATATAAAGAGTAAAAAAAAGTATTGCACATATATTAATTTAATAAATGTATAAATAACTATATCAGAGCTCTATCCCACATATTTCATCATAATATAAAAGTTAATCAATTATATTTTTAATAATATGCTTAAGTGATTAATTATCATTACTAACCCTTGTTTTTAGGAAATATTTTTTTTCACACCTGACAAGTGCAGGTTCATCGAATATCTAAAATTTTCCCTTTTAAAAACTAGATTGTTTTTAATAAAACATCAAAAATTTCAGAGATTAATAAGTATCATACAATAAATTGTCCAGAATCCCGAGATAAAATTTCTAGTTGAAAATAAAATAATAGATAATTGTTAACCATTTTAATATGAATTTATATTTAATATTTTTTATATTTTGATAGCAAATACATATATTATAATACATAATTTTATAAAAATAAAAATATATTAAAATAATTATCTTAAACATATTTTCTAGTTGTAAATAGTCTATAAATTTATACTACTTCCATGCATTCTCCGTTGATTTTTCAACGATACGATACTAAAATTTAGTTATGGTTATTTGCAAGGTCAGTAATTTATTGGCATTGTTTAGCTTTACTATTGTATTTCAAAATAAATTTTGAAACGTTTATTTATATTCGATATTTTTAAAGCATCAAAATATATGGTTAGTTTTAATATTGATATGATAAGTAACTTTGTCATAAAGATCAGTATCATTTTTGGAATGTATAGTTAAATTATTTTAAAACTGATTATTTATGAAAAAAATAGGACATTGAAATAAATATTAATCAGTAATAATAATCATATGATAAGTTTCTCGCCATAAAGGTCAGTAACTCTTTTGCTATGTTAAACTAATTTTTTTTAAATATTTTTTTAAGATTCACTGATTATATTGAATATTTTTTAACAAAAAAAGAATGGTCAGCATTTTTGATTATATAGCCAAAAAACATTTCAGTGATTCTTAACTAAATTATTCCTAAATAAATAATGAAGCGTTTACTGATCACACAGGCAGTTTTTACGACAATAAAATAAATAGTCAGTAATATTATAAATATAAACCGTAGCTTTGACTTACAGATCTGCAACTTTTTACCGATGCTTAGCCAAATTATATCAAAATAAATTTTAAAACGTTTACTAATTTTTTTGACATATTAAATTTTTTTTTCATATCAAAAAATGTAATGCTAAATAATATTATTGCTATATAAAAATAAATATAAAAAAAGTTTATTACTCATATTAGTTATGTTTTTAAGGTAAAAAAAAATTCCTGAGTAATGGTAATAAAATTATCAGTTACTTTTTGTTAACCAAATTATTACAAAATAAATAATGCAACGTTTTTTGTTTATTTTTCCTATTTTTAAGATAGCCAAGTATATAATCAGTAATATTACTTTTATGGCTCATAACTTTGGCGTATAGACTAGTAAGTTATATTTAAAAATAAGCTTAGATTATTTAAAAATATACTTTGAAACGTTTATTGAACATATAAACAAAAAAAATATGACAAAGTTACAAATAAAATAATTAAAAACCGAAATTTAAATAACAAAATAAAATTAATGGTTAGTAATAATAATAATTTGGTCAGTAAATAAGGTCAGTAACTCTAAAATAGTAATAAAAGGTAAAAAATATTTGACAAATAATCAATAAAACTTTATTTGCGGTTAGTAACTAGTCATAGTGACCATTAAAAAAAATCATTACATATGTACATACTATTGTACTAAAATAATTTTATGTATTATATGTAAGGTTAAAAAAAGTATCTATATTAAAATATTACAGATTTAAATTATCATACTCTGATAAAATACTAATATTTAATAAATATATTTAATAATATAATATTTAATAAGTATATTGTAATAAAAAAAGACACAAATATATTAATTAGTTTTAGAGGCTCAGAAAATCCTTGACGCAACGAAAAATATATAATCTAATAGATAAAAATCAAAAATTGAACTCCAGATGAATTAAATGTATATTTTGTATTATTTCATAAACAATAAAAGTTTATTTAAAACATATGATATTTAAAAACATATTATTTATAAAAAAAAATCGTAAAAAACTAAAAAGTACCATAAAAAATCTAATACTGACAAACCTAAAAAATAATGTTTATTGAGTATGATTTTTAAAATCCCTTTATTTAAATTATAAATTAAAATTGTGTATATTTCTTATTAACCCAAAACTGATAAAATTTATTTCTTTATTGATTTTGCAATATTAAAGCTATGCCAAAGACCAAAGGAAGCAAATCAACGCCATTGCTTTTTCTTAGACACTTAGAGGCCGTCGAACGTCTGACATTGACAAATATGGTAGAAAAAAATACCACAATCCATCCCGATTTGGTAACGGAGATATACCGGTTAGAGAGTTTCTCGCCAGATCCGATCATTTCTTATAGTAATTATCTTTCGATTTCCCACTGTCAGTGTTTCAGTCGATTGTTCCGTCGACCGTAAACTTGAAATTTGCAACGCGGTTCCGTATCGATCGTACCAATTATTAAATTAATACCATAATCCGATCTGTATCTCTCTGTGTACGAAAAGAAAAACGAATTAGAAAGCGGCTATTTGAGCTCGATTTTATATAGCTATACATATAAAATTTGCATCGCTGTGTATAAATAATGTATCGAAGATTTATATAGTGCAGACGGAGAAATTTTAGCGCTGAACGAAAGCTGAAATTTCTAACGTTTTCCAACAGCAAAGAGACGCCGGTAGAATGCAATTATATAGCTATTTCGATAAATGGCGATAAGTCGTAATTAAACTCTGAATGGATCGTCGAGATATAATTAAAATTTCATTTTGAAGAGAGGTGTTAAACTATTGCTAAATAAAATGAGCACGCTAGTTGATTGCATTGTTGAATGAGATCTTAACACAAAGATTTATATGTAAAGCCAAACGCTGATTCTGTATCATTAGTATTTTTACAATTAAATCTCATTTTTTATATATCGGCACATCTCAATGTAAATATTATTATTTATTTCTTAATTTCACCAATGTTTTAGATAACTTATGAAAATACTATGAAAACGATATCAAAATTTATCGACATACATTTTTAATCAAAATATGTTTATCTCAGGAAGATAACTAAAAATCATTAAAATAATTTCATTTATAGCCTGATATAATAACTGTTACTAATAAATTATCATTTAGCATGAAAGTGATAGTAAAACAAGAATAAATAATATTCAATCTAGTATTTTCTTATATAACTAAATAACACTTTTACATTGTAAACGATCATTATTTAACATAAATAATGTCAAATTTATGATCCTGATGCTTAACAAATTATTTAACGTAACAGGAAGTTAACTACTAATTTATGATATATGTAAGCAAATAGAGTGCTTCGCTAACAGGTGCAATTTACTATTGATTTACAATCAGTGTTAATAATTAATTCAGAACTAAAGTGTTATTCCCAAAACATCAAATCATTTTAAGTGACGATTATCCGTGCTTTCCAAAATAAATCAGGTCACTTTCAAATATATGTATTAACATGAAATAAACTTGTGATAATAGCAGTTTAAACATTATTGTTTTCTATAAAATCTGTGCTATTTATTTATGCTGTTTAATAATTACAATGACTTTCGATATTCACATTTTTTGTGGCTTACTTCAACACATATTTAAATTAACTGACAGTTTTAAATTGCCGGTTACACATCTCAATCTGTCGATTTCACTATAATTGGATAGGATGAATACAGTTTAGTTAACATGGACCTGAATGTATGACAATTAAATTCAACCCTGTAATTTATAAATTTTATTTGATCTTAAATATGTTAAGCTATTTCTATTGTGCTAATGCTCAAATTAGGCATAGTTTTTACAACAATTAAAATATAATAACTGTAAAAATTTGCGACTCATGGGTGATAATTAAAATGTATACAATGGCTCTATTTTACTGTCTTTGTTTTACCAAGGTTATCTCATTTTAATGGAAAATAATCGTTATGTATCATTAGACATTATATAATGAGTGTCATAATAATTTGGCGTGATTTTAATGATAGATAAAATAACAATCGCTTTTGTATGTAACATAATTCCATATTCAATTTTTTTTAATGTAACTTAGATTACTAATAATCAGGAGAATAAACAAATCTATTGGTTTAACTTTTAACACATTAAAAAACAGTGTCAAGATAGTTAAAGTGCAAAAAAGTGGAACAATTATCGTAATCGAGCTAAGCATGTAACCATCGAAAGTGATCAGACCTTTTTATGGCGTTACAGATTTTTTATTTTACGCTAGAAAAAGCAAAAATCGCAGAATCTCGCAAGAATGTTTATTGCATTTTCATCGCAAAAGTGGTTAATGACAATTTTGCTCTTAATAAATTGCATAAGTGGGCAGGCAATGTGTCAACGCAATGCTGCAAAAGACATATCCGCTCCACTTGAGGCAATAACTTAATAGTGTGTTCCTCGTTTATGCATAGGGTGTTCATAAAATATGTTCATGCAACGTTATTACGTATCTATTTATAATTGTACGACCATATGATGGAATGAAAATTGTGCAATTGGACAACGTTTATAACAATGCTTTATAGCATCGAACTATATATATCATTAACATATCTAGCGCGTCACAACATCACGCAGTTAACTATCCGTAATAACCCGTTAAGATAAGTATTTGATCGCTAGCTAATTAGGTTAAAGTTAAACGGTATCAAAGGATAATTGTATACATTACCGTTTGACGCGTAATAGCTTATGCAATTTATAGAGTATGTAAAAATATAGTAATCAATATATGGAACGCTATTTTTTTTACATAACTAATTGAGCAGATTCTTTGATAATTTAATTAAAAAATAGTTTTGATGATAATTTAAAAATATATTTATAAACATTTAAACAAATCTATGGTATTTTCAAAAAAATATTGTCCAAAAATAAAAAGTTAATATTTTACTGTTAATCATGAAACAAAGCGCTGTATATTTAACTGTCTATTTATAAAACATTTTAGTCCTGAAATTAATATTTTTTAAATAAATATTTCTCGTCGACAATAAAAGCTTTTTAACTTATATAATATTTATTTTTTTACTGGCAAAAAAAATAATTCTGTGAGGCAAAATGTATCACTCAATTTTATATGTTATCATAAATATAGTTTTTTATATAAGATTTTAAGAAATGCTGTATTTTATTACTATTATCAAACACTTTAAAAATCAATAATGTGTCATTAAAATAAAAACTGTTCAAAATAATTAATAATTCTCTTTAATGACCCATGTAAAATATAAATAATAATTATAAACCCCTGATTTTTTTTGAAATAAATATTTTATCATTAAGCATTACATTTCTGTTTTTAGTAATATGTAAATAAATTGTTGCAAAGCTACTTGTTTTTATTTCTTAATTAAATTACCAATTTGTTAAAGTGACAAGAAATGGCTAAAATCTATAACCTTAAACAATAAATAGACATTATATATGGATTAATAGATGTCTTTCATTACTAGTATCGCATATAAAAAATACATAAAAGTAGTATAAATGACCTTAGATTAATTTAATAATGAAAATATTTATTTAGAATATATAATATTTATATTATATAATAGTAAATAAGTTATTTATTTTGATATTGTATATAATAAACCAATTAATTGTTGCATAAATATGTATTAGCTCATCTTAATTTACTCTGTTTTTAAAAAATCACCATAAAAAAGGATTAATCACTTTCGATGGTTACACACGCGTTCAACGCGATTGCGATAATCGTTACCGCTTGCTGTATATTTTTTTACTGGGTACTATATATTATCATGACACTGTTTTAGCGCCTATATAGCACACAACGGTTAACGTAACGATTAGAGAGCACTAATGGCGTTGTTATTAACATTTTTTTGTCGTTGAGATGAATCTCCGTCAGTGTAATGCCAGCGAGATAGATGCGGTAGTTAATTTAAAAGATTACAGTCTGACCACATGTAGTATACGTAAACGAAATGGAAAGCGCTCAGAATATTACATGTTAATTGGGTGTGCGATCCTATTTGAGATTTTATTTTCGATTGAGGAAAAATATGATGTTAAAAATGATATATGAGTCCATAAACCTAGACCTATTTTGCAAGATTTTTTTGCATTAATGTTTTATATTTTTAAATTGTATTATATTAAAAGTGCTTTACTGTTATATTTATGTAACATAATAAAATATTATTTTAAAATAAGATTACATGCAAATAAGATATAGAATACCAGTTTAACTTAAAGTTTATTTTATGTATTACCCATAAAAAATATAATTTATTTATAATATATCATTTATTTTAAAATAAATTAATAAAATATATATTAAAAATAAATTTATATAATATACAAAACACGTTTTAAAACAGCTGATCTCATTTTATAAAATTAAGCTCCTAAACATAATTAACTATCTGTGAAATAAATTTATTAAAATATTTTTTACCGTTTATAATAAGATAATATTCTTTAATTGCTCTAAATAAATAGTTGTAATTTTAATAAAAACATTAAATTTGTTTTTGTATGTTTAATTACCAACAAAAGTATTTGGAATGGAACGTTACTGTATCAAAACAAGTTTGAAAATAATTAGGACCATTTAAGATTTAACAGTTGGTTATCGCATATGTTTGAAAAATGAGTAACTTAAATTTAACTGGTTCACATTCCGTACCACAGCAAGTTGTGACATAATGATCCTTATTAACCTTAATTATCCCAGTTCTCATTATGTGTATTGCGTCCTTGAATTCGCACATAACTACCGCGTGAATTGGCAATGTGTCACAAAGATTGTCACGACTGTTTTGTTGTGTGGCAACGAAAAGCCCACCTGTAACAAATGTGGAAAAAAGGCGTGACGAACAGAGTGACTCGTCGCGTTCTCCACATTTACCCGAAAAAAATAAAACAATATGATTGCTTAACAAAGTTTGCGCAATGCTCATCAATTACTACCTACTGAAAAATGCTTTCGTTTTTGTACTCTGAGAGATGTCGTTTATAGAGCAATTTAATATTATTTTTGCCACTGACAATAAAAATCGTTTATAAAATAATCAAACAGAAACATTTTATATTTGTGATAAATAGTATAATTTCAGAGGAGAAAATAATTTGCGGTATAAATTACTATTTAAAATAATAAAAATAACTATTAAGCAAAAAATAGCATATAGCTTTTAAACGAGAAAGCACTATATAATATAAATAATCACAAAAAAATACTAATATTTAAAATAATAAAAATAACTATTAAGCAAAAAATATCAGCAAAATATTTGTATTCCTATTTATAATTAATTATAATATATTTTGATATAAAATACATATTCAAATTATTAATTGCTTATGATTTTTTTCTTTTTTTTGTAAATTCAAAAAAATATTTATTTATTTTATTTTTATAATTTATTATGATATTAAGTTAATATTTTATTTAATAACAGTTAAGTTTTGTGTTCCTTATTTTATATATAATTTTTTAAAATAGAATAAAAAATGTTTTTAACCTATAATATAAATAATAAGAAAGATTTTAATACTATGTTAAAAACTCGTATATTAAATTTGAAGTCTATAACTATATATGTAACAATTTAAATATGTACTTTATGGTAAATTTTAATTTAAAACTATTTTTAATTATTTTTTGAAGCATAAGTATTAAATTGAATCTACTTTCAAAAACAAAAGTAATGATACACTGAATTAAACGTGAAATTTATTGTTTAAATAAAATTATATAAGCAATCGATCAGTCTTAAAATTTTAAATAAGACTATAATAATATACGACTTTTATGAATTTCAATAAATACTAATATATAATACATCATAAATAATCATAAAAATGTCATATAAAATTTTATATTTAAATATTTTTTTATGGGTAAAATTTTAATTAAATCTTAATCTAAAAGTGAGACTTGATTGAAATAAAATTAATGATACATTTGATTTTGTGTTTTTAATTTTTTTAAATCATAAAAGTATTTGTTTATTGTTTTTTTAAATTTATTATGATATTATGTAAACATTTAATTTATTAATAGTACAGTTTTGTGCTCCTGATTTTAAACATGAATTTTTAAAATACAATAAAAAATGTGTTCAACTTATAATATAAGTGATAAAAAAGTTTTTAATGCTAATTTTAGAATTTATATTCTAAATTTAAAGCGTATAACTAAACATGTAATAATTTTAAAATGTACTGTATGGTCAATTTTATCATAAAACTATTTCTAATTCTTTTTTTTAAGTATAAGTATAAAATTAAATCTATATTCAAAAACGAATAAATGTGAAATTTATCGCCTAAATAAAATTATATGATCAATTGATCGGTCTTAAAATTTTAAATAAGACTCAAATAATATATTACTTGGATTTATATGATTTTAAAGAATGCCTTATCTCTGAAAATATTTCAGCTACAACTTTTAAAACTTAGCTATTAATCATTTGTTGCTATATAGGTTTTAGATATCGAAAATTATTCATATCCAGTCACGATAATGTCTTTAGGAATGTGTATTTCGATACAAAATATATTGGCAAAATTCTCAAATCTCATTCTGACCTCCCCTTCACCGCTGCCTCATAAATTTCCTATGATAAAGCTTGATAGCATAAACAAAGTAGCAAAGGTCGACAACATTACAGTCACGTTCTAAATGTGTAGCACGTACTTAAGTTTTTTTTTTTCAATTTTACAGAGGTACTCCCAACAGACCAGTCCGCTTCAGCGTCATGGTGGAGGCCCGGAGTGAGCACTGCAGGTCCAGACAACTCCAACTTCTTCCAATCCACGCATGGGCTGCTGCAAACGCATCCAGGACAAGGCCCGACCAACGGTTACAGCAGTAGTTCTGGTGGAAGACTGAGCGCCGGAGTCAGAGACAATCCTCTGCCGCAGATACCACCCAAGAACGAAAAGTCACCCTTTAGGCATTTAGACTTCTCAAGCAGTGCTACGGCTGAATTGAGAAGAAATCCACTCCTATCGGCGCCAGATGAGTGCGCTAGAGCTTGCAGGGAAGATGAACCTCCGAGAATCTGCTATTATCACTTCACCTTAGAATATTACACAGTATTGGGAGCGTACGTATTTTTTTATATTATGCATATCAATCAAGTGTTTTTTTATATATATATATTTAAATATATTTTTTATGTAGAGCTTGTCAAGTATGCACACCAAACGCCACTAATGTAGTATGGAGTCATTGCCAATGCGTTTTAGCTGACGGCGTAGAAAGAGGAATGTTGACTTCCAATCGTATGTACCCAGGACCTAGTATACAAGTTTGCGAGAACGATAAAGTGGTCATCGATGTTGAAAATCATATGGAAGGTATGGAAGTCACCATCCATTGGCACGGAATATTCCAACGTGGTTCGCAATATTACGATGGTGTTCCATACGTCACGCAGTGTCCAATCCAACAAGGAAATACTTTCAGGTATGTATTTTTTATTTAGTATTATTACTATATCTGCTCGACATTTATTTTTAAACATAACATAAAATTTTTCGAGATACTTTAAAAAAACATACTTTGAATAAAATCAGTTAAAAGTTAGAATATAACGAAGACAATTGTATAAAGAGGTAAATAACGGATTGGACTCTAATTTTAAATTACTATTAACTTTTGTTAAAAATTGTTCATTGCAACAATAAGTGCAATAATAAAATGAGTACTGGCTGATTTTGGATTGCAAGACAAGATACAATAGAAACAATGATTCCAATATTTTTTTTAAATAAAAAGAACAGTCATAAAACAAATCTTTACACAAAATATTTTATATAAAGAAATAAAACCTCCGTTCGAAAAAATCCGAGAGAATTGTATAGATTTTCGAACTTATAAATGTGCTTTAAATTTTTTTTTTTTTTGATATACTTAGCTATTAAAGCTAACTGTTTATATATTATACAAAATATAAAAATACTTTGATATTATAAATTATTTCTTAATGTACAAAGGTATTTCTTTATTCCGTTAAGAAAACCCGATACATTTTCATTTTTGCGGAATGTTCTAAAAATATTATTATACAAATTCACACCATCGTAAAATATTCCCCTGGCCGTACCCGTTTTCTTATATATAACTATCCTTAAATTGCTTTAATTTTTAGTATTAAATCTATGCACATTTCTTATTAAAATACTTTGGTAACATATTATTTTCTAACTTATATATAAATATTAATACATTCATCTTCGATATTTCTTGAACATTCAACCACTTCAACACTGAACATTCAATCATACTTTTTTAACTAGTAAATCTATTTTATTTAAAACTACTTACATTGCTCTATTTTTTAATATAATTTTAATACATGTATATATTATAAATTTTTTTTACCCTCTTAAATTTTTTCAAGTGCAGTTTTTTTTAATAAATGTGTTATATACTCTATAAATTTTTATTTCTACTTTTCGACGTATTTCTTGTTTTTTGAGATTTTTTTATTTTTTAATAGCCGCTATATTGAAACAAGATTAACTAGCAAATTTAGCCGAGATATTTACAAGATCTATTTTTAGTCGATAAAGCTACGTCAGTTATTGAGTCTATAGTTGTATGTAAGCCAAATAAATTGTTTATTTAATAATTATTATAAATTTATCGTTTTTATTTACCTGTTATGAAACTGTGATATAAAACCTTAAGCAATTTTATGATATATTGTATATTTATAGATATCAATGGACCGGAAATGCTGGTACCCACTTCTGGCACGCTCACACTGGTCTCCAGAAATTGGACGGTTTATGCGGAAGTATCGTCGTAAGACAGCCTCCGTCCAAAGACCCCAACTCTAAACTATACGACTTCGATCTCACCACCCACGTGATGATTATCAGCGATTGGCTCCACGAAGACGCTGCTGAAAGATACCCAGGACGTTTGGCTGTCAACACCGGACAAGAGCCAGAGAACGTACTCATCAACGGCAAGGGTCAATTCAGGGACCCGAACACCGGATTCATGACCAACACTCCCTTGGAGATATTCACCATTACGCCCGGAAGGAGGTATAGGTTCAGAATGATCAACGCCTTCTCTTCCGTGTGTCCAGCGCAAGTGACATTCGAGGGTCACGGGTTGACTGTCATAGCCACAGACGGAGAGCCTGTCAGACCAGCACAAGTCAACACAATCATATCTTTCTCGGGTCAGTACGCTCAAAGCTTTTAACTTTCTCGTCCATTAAGTATCGATGCTTCTTAAATCACTTTTAAGTAGTGAAACTTGCAATGATCGAAAATAATGGACCGGGTGACACCCACCTATAGTGAAATGGCATTTACATACATACTATCAAGTCAGTTAAGTTTCAACGAATTGCCAATGAATAGTTTTCATTTTAGAATAGCTCATTAATATATCTACAGAATATAGCAATCATGAAAATGTTTTAAGCTGCAAACTTTCTCGCTCATTTATTATTACTTCCAAGTATAGAATCAAATTTTGGAAAAAAACACAATGGTATGTCCATTCGCAGTGCACAAAATGTAAATGTATGACTTCATCTGCTTCACACGCTCATTTTTAGGCAACGGGAACTCCTTTGGGCACGTACTAAGCAGCATTGTATGCATGCATCGAGCATTTCGCCAGTACATATCCGTCTTTGAATTGCAAATGCAAGTGCAGGACCCGAATGCAGATTCGGCTAGGTGCGCTAGCACGAACTAGAGTCTTTTGTACACAGCACGATCGCTTCGCAAGGGCATTATTAACTTTTACCAAGACAGATTTTATGGCATGCCGGTAGGCTTGTGGCACTTGTAATCGATTTTTCATTCAAATGTATCAGAACGCGTGAATCATTGGTGTTGGGAAACTGGCCATTTCCTTGCCCAGATTACCAAACGTGTCTTTTGTTGTTACGAAACAGTTCGATCAAGACATGAATCATGTGCTTATATTTGATAAGCAATATATACTGAACACTGACACGACGACTAACATAATTTCTCTCATTATTCAATATATACACCGATGAAAATTTCACAAATACATTAACATAAATAATAATATTTATATACTGCATTAAAAGCTTTTTAATTAAACTGTATAACATTTTTTGCCACAATTGGCTAATATTTAAAATTACACACTGACTTAATTTGTATAACATATTTTTACTTATTTTATATTTTTTTAATTCCTTTTGCTTTCAAAAATTACTAAAAAATTAATTTATATAATTTAATGTTAATAGTACATTGTGCCTATTTATCTCTATATTATAAATGTGTTTTTTTAAGTAGCAAAAAATTGTTATCAAGCTTAATCTATAATATATAATTAAATAAGTCGGTGGCTAAAAGACCTGGGTCGAATCCAATATCCACTTATTTTATAAAATTAACAGTTCAACTACATAAGTAAAAATTATTTCTGTACTAATATTAATGCTATTTGTAAACTATTTTTTTTAAAGTTAATAATTGCAATGTTGAGTATAAAACTTTATTAGCCATTATTGTATTTAAAAATCATATAATTTTTATTTATTACATATTTGAGGCAAAAAATTGTTTCAAGGTTCTAGCGAATTTATTCAAATGCTAAATTTAGCTACAAAAAATATTAGCGACTGCAGTAATAAATCATATGCCATAAAATAAACTAAATAAAGCTTTATATAATATTTTATTTTAAAAATATTTGAGCACAAAAGATTAGATATGGAGTAAACTATTTAATATTACACATATAGTAAAGCAGCATTTTTATAGTGATTATCAAACTATTTTAATTTCAAACATAATTATAAAATTCTAAAAACTCAGCTTTAATTCAGCTTAAAATCATATCAATTTATATATTGTATTATTAAAATTGAGTAATTATTAATTTTTGGTAAAAAACTGTACTCAAATATAATCCCGAAATAAAATTGATATACTACAAAATAAAAGCTTCAAAAGAATATTAATGACTACAATGAAAATTTAGGTGAATTTTAATTATATTAAAAAAACTTCTTCTTTTAACTTTGAAAATAGTAAGAAATAGCATATATGATACTAAACATTTAACATAATGTATAATTATTTATTATTATACTTATACAGCATTTTTAGTGACTATTATACTATTTTTTATAAATCATAATTATTAAGGGCTTAAAATTATAGTCATATTATTTTATATATTGTATAAACTGCATGATTATATATTTGTTTTGAATTTTATCAAATTTTAATGCCAGAAAATTTAATGCTATGTCAAAAAATAAAACCTATATAAGAATATTAACGCCTACAATGAAAAACCATATGCCACAAAAAAAATATAATTTATAAATTTATTGTTTAAGTTGAGTAAATATCAACTTTATTAAAAAAATATCTGCTTTTTCCCTTAAAAAAGTATATTATATATTAATCATTCCAAAGAATTCATAATAATTTTAATGTTAAGTATTTAGTAGTACACTCTTAATGCAGTATTTTTTATTGTGGTCAAGAAACTATTTTTTGATAAATCATAATATTTCAGTTCCTATAATTAAGCTTTATTTAAGCTCAAAATCATACCATGTTATATATTATATAAATTGAGTGATTATAGATTTGTTATGAATTTTTTTTATCAAGTTTTAATGCCAGAAAATTAATTGCTATGTCACAAAAAAAACAAATATATCTAAATGCATGATACATTTACAAATACTATTTTTTAATATAAAATAAAATTGTAATCAAGTTAAGTTTTAGCAAATTAATTTGTCAGAAATATTACATTTTCAAGCAAAAATATAACTACAGAAATAAATATATTAAACTACAAAAACAAAAATATATTTAACTATAATGAAAAAAAATATTTTTTACGTCAATTTTTGAGATGATTTTCAGAAAGTTCAACTTATTTCTTAAAGCCTAAGTAAAAATATTACAAAAAATCAGTATATGTGATTTTTATAATTTATATTACTAGAGATTTAACTAAAAAGTTTTCTATATAAATTAACTCCAAAATATATCTAGCATTTTTTGCAGTGAAAAATACACATACAAATTATTTTATAGCAATTTTATAACGATTAGTTAATTTAAGGCATGAAATAAAAATCCCTACATAAATAAATGCTACGCCAATTTTAATTTAATTTGCTCGTATTCTACAAAATCTTAAATACCTTTTGGCATTTTTGAGATAAATTTGAAATACACGAATGCATTATCTTTAAAATAATATACATATGGTAAATACAATATATTAGATACCATTTTCCTCTAAAAAAATCTATCTATCATACTTATTCATATTTTTTTAATTTCCCTATACATTGGAAACACGTTTACTTAATTTTTCACATATTTATGATTTAACTACTTAATCCGACCAAGTGTAGCGAACGCGTGGGCTTTGAGCAAGTTTCCTGGTCATGTCGTGACTTAAAACCATATAAAAACCTTTGAAGGTGAACCCATGAAACTGTAACAATTCTACGTAACCGCGCTTTGCACATAATTCATTAAACATTCGCTTGCAAAAGTGATATAATCGATGGAAACCATTGACTTTCTACATGCTTGGCTTGATGTCAAAAATTCGCCACTTTCCGCTTAATGAACCGCGACCCATTTTTTCTTTGAATGCACTTCCTGTAATTGTATTTTTTATATTGAAAATCAACAGGTGAAAGATACGACTTTGTCATTGAAGCCAATCAAAATCCTGGAGCTTATTGGATCCAACTCAGAGGTTTGGGAGAGTGCGGAAATAAGAGGACGCAACAGTTGGGAGTGCTCAGATACGCCAGAGGACCTTATCAGCCTACCTCGCAAACACCCACTTATGATAATGGTCTGCCTCAAGGAGTGGTAAGATAAATCTGTAACTTATTAGCAAAATTACATCCTGAAATACACTGTACAACTTTGAAACAAAAACAATAATTCACTTATGTGATGTATGCATGACATTAACAATGGTTTCATACACGAAATGAAAGTGGTGGCTCACGGTAGGAGCTGTGGAAATGCAGCGCCTTGAGCCGCCATTGCAATATAAATACATTATAGTATAGGGAATAAATTGTATATTGATTGTATAAAATTTATAAAATAGTTGTAAATATTAATTACTTTATATATGTATACCAAGTGGTAAGTGTATAATGGAGAATCAGTAGAAGTAGAATGGTAGTTTGAATGTATTATATTAAAAAAAAATAGGTGATGAATCCTTTGGACGCGAGATGTAACGTGCAAAGAGATGACGCTATCTGCGTCAGTCAGCTCAAGAACTCACAGCCGATCGACCCAGCTATCCTCCAAGAAAGACCAGACGTCAAGATCTTCTTGCCTTTCAGGTTCTTTGTATATAGACCCGAAATGCTCTTCCAGCCTAACACGTATAACAGATTCTTAGGTACTATATCATGACTCATACAAACTGATCATATCTATCGTAAGTTCATGTAAATTTATATGCACAATTTTTTAGTCGCTCCACAAGGAGATCACGTTATCAGTTTAATTGACGAAATTTCATATCTATCTGCACCTGCTCCACTTTTATCACAATATGACGATATCAATCCTGAGCAATTCTGCAACGGAGATAACCGACCGGCAGACTGCGGACCGAATTGCATGTGCACGCACAAAGTCGACATACCTTTGAACGCTATCGTTGAAATTGTACTAGTAGATGAAGGTACTTATATTACTTAAACATTGTTATATAATATTATGGTGTTTTCACGTAAAATGGCATTTATCTTTGTTCAGCTGCTATGTATATATGAATACAAGAAAGCGTAAAATTAATACTAGCTAAACATTATATGAAAAAAAATGTAAAACTTAACGATATATTATTATAGTTATTCATATGCCTGCTTTAAAGGTTTTGAACAGATATGAAAGTCAAGAATGACATTGCTGAAAAATAATAGTAAAATATTACTGTAGCACTTGTTTCATCTTTCGACACAAAAACCAAATAAATAAAATGAGAGAAACACACCGTATATACAAAAAAAAAACATTGCTATTTATAAGCAATCTAATGTGTAATGAACACGTACTAAATACAGCATTCATATAAAATTTCTCACCTGCTAACAGTAAAAGAGCATCAAATTATATTTATTCCTTCTAAATCTTTAAGCAATTTGCAAAGTAATTATACAGAAATAATGAAAGTATTAGCAATTTAAGATCAAATCAAATCCAGCTTTAAATTAACTATTTAAATATTCGAGCATATGTCAATCTAAATTGAGTAAGAAACTCTCAGAATAATTAAAAATATGACAACAGAAAGAAATTTAAATAAATTCCTTATTTCTTGAAAAATAAGAAACATTTGATAATAATACGAATGTATGATATTTTCAATGGCATTTCAGTGAAATCGTATCTGAATTCACTGCTAGATAAATATGTTTACTAGCGAAAATATATTTTAACTGATAGGTTAATTAAACTCAAACTTAAACGAATTAACCAAACCCAATTTAACCTAATGCACGTTAAATTAGCAATGTAACATAAAAAAAATCTTTAAGTTATATTTTTTTTGAACAGCAAGTTTACTTTCATATACATTTTAGATCAGCATCAGCAAAAGAAAATCGCTAAAAGTGAACATCATATTCTACAATAAAACTATCATCCATAAACAAAACAATGTTATGTAAAAATTAGCTATATTAAGCAAAATAAATAATAACAGAATTTTGACTAAAAATAATATTCATCGACCCAAATTAGCTCATAAAAATTATACACATAATTAAAATATATATTTATAGATAAATGTACGCTCTGTATGGGCAATATACAATAAGAATTCGCTAAAAGTTAACGTCATATTCGACAAAAATGATCCGCATCATATGACACAGCTCTGACAAAATGTCAATTTGTGTTAAAACACCTTAATATTGTATATGTATATATGAAATACTATGTTGCATGTTATCATTTATGTTGCTTTTCAGTTCAAATTGCAAACTTGTCACATCCATTCCATCTGCACGGATATGCCTTCAACGTAGTCGGTATCGGTCGATCCCCCGATACGAACGTTAAGAAAATTAACTTGAAACACGCTCTAGATTTGGACAGGAGAGGACTGCTCCACCGTCACTTGAAACAAGGAGATCACCCACCAGCAAAGGACACTATCGCAGTTCCCAACAACGGATACGTTATCCTTCGTTTCAGAGCAGACAATCCCGGATTCTGGCTGCTCCACTGTCACTTCCTGTTCCATATTGTCATCGGAATGGGTCTCGTTCTCCAAGTGGGAACTCACGGAGACTTACCTCCAGTTCCACCCGGTTTCCCAACGTGCGGAGACCACTTACCGCCTATACCCATTAACTAATTTTACAGATAGATTCAAAGATTATAAATTTAATTTCGATATTCTCACCATGTCATTATCAAATTATTACCAACTATTGTAATATGGGGGATAGTGTTTCGCCTTGATCCAATTATCAGAAACATTAATTTAATATTGAATTAAAATGTAATGCCTTACAAATCTGCCCCTCTTTTAAGGTAAAACACCTTCCTCTATGCATTAAATTCTCCAATTGCAAATTTACAATAGATAAATGTAAATAGTCTCATTATTATCTATTTAAATTATTGTCGTTAGATTAATTAATAACTCTTCCATCTGCCATTAAATAGCAATATGAGAATATCTAAAAGTCTTGCCTGACAACATTATTTTTGATCATTTTTTATGGCGTCTTTACACTGAAGGACGTCAGAAAAGAATACTCACTTTTTATTTATTTCATAGGCAATGTGTTGCCAAAAACTGAAATTATTTAATTGTCATCCATTAGTCATAACCACAATGTCCCATTAACATCATACTATTGTACGTTCGTACTTTAAGTCAATTGTAAATATTTTGTCTCCGTAAGGTTTTGGTGACGATCCAAATGTAGGCGAGTAGATGTATATATTTTTTAACCTAATTCTATTGAGTGTCTTCAAAATCTACACTCGTTAAAAAAGCGTTTCACATCTACGATTAATTAATTAAAGCAAGACACGTCTTCAACGTGTCGATGTAAATATGCGTTGATAATGAAATTTCCCCCTCATTTCAATTTTGTATCATAAAAACACCATCGTACCATTTTATCCATTCTCAAGATGTACCTAGTCATCTGATACATCGAAAGAATCATGACCATATTGTGTAATGTACGCTGTTGTAAATCTAAATGTAATTATAAAAATTACTGTTTTAGAAAATAAAAAAATGTAATTAATAACAGTATTTTATATTTATTTATCTGTGGTAAAGTATTTAGTATTAATTTGCACCAATTTGACACAACATGTTAAATATGTATGTACATAATGAAGTATTGATGCACAATATAACATATTATACATAAAACATACAACGTAGACAAAAAAGCTGTAAGTCACACTTTATGTAAATAAAACTAATATAATTTTATAATTGCAGTATAATTATAATTTATATAGAATGATTTATTTAAATAAATGATTTCAGGTGTTAAATCCATTAGATGCTATTTGCGACACTAAACGAGACGATGGAGTTTGTGTGAGTAATTTAAAGTACGCTTTAAAGGTAGATGAAGAAATTCTTCAAAGCAGACCGGACGTCAAAATCTTTCTTCCGTTCAGATTTTTGTTCTATAAACCAGAAGAATTATTCGTACCAAACACTTACAATAGATACTTAGGTAAAATAAAATTTACAGTGACTCTAAAAGTTCCAGTGTATTTATAAATTATATTTTTCAGTTGCAATTGGTGGCGATCACGTTTTAAGTTTAATCGATGAAATTTCATTTTCATCTCCGCCATCACCTCCACTATCTCAATTAGAAGACATACCACCAGATCAGTTTTGCAATGGAGACAACAGACCGGAAAACTGTGGTGCTAATTGTATGTGTACTCACACTATCGACATTCCACTCAATGCTATAGTAGAAGTCGTTTTAGTAGATGAAGGTTAGTATTGCTCTAGACTAATTTAAATATAATATAACTAGATATGATCTAATGATATCAATTAAAAATTACAGTACAACAACCAAATTTATCACATCCTTTCCATTTGCACGGACAAGCCTTCCATGTGATCGGAATGGGAAGATCACCAGATCGGAATATCAAGAAGATCAATCTTAAACATGCTTTAGATTTAGATAGAAGAGGATTGTTGCATCGTCAATATAACTTCCCACCTAAGAAAGATACTATAGCCGTACCAAATAACGGCTATGTCGTATTCAGATTTAGAGCCGATAACCCAGGTGATGTGAAATTCCATATTTTAATCATAACATAATCAAATAAATTGATCTTGATAGTTTTATTCGTCTTTTCCACAGGTTTTTGGTTCATGCATTGTCACTTTTTGTTCCACATCGTAATCGGAATGAGTACAATTCTACACGTTGGTACACAAGCAGATCTACCGCCTGTTCCTGAAAACTTCCCCAAATGTGGTAACTTCATACCACCTATCGAATATCACTAAGTCTTTTAAACGTGTATTTTAATATAATTACTTGCAACAGTAGCCAAATTACGTTACTTCTATAAAAATACCAAATAATATCAACGGGGATGTTGCTGTGCAATATTAAAAACTTTGACTAAGCGTCACGATGTGTTGATTATTTAATATAAAGTATATAGTTTTCATGTACATATATAAATATTATAAAATGAAAAAAAAAAGCTAATTAAATTATTCGTTTTACAAATATTTAGATTAATCGTGTTTAAGTTACGATGTACCTTGACGGTGTTCCTTATATAAATTTGTTATTGTTGATCTGTTAATAATCTTAATATTAATGATGTAATCTCAGTCAAAGCTAAATCGTTTTGTGATGTTCAATGCGAAAAAATTATTCAGTGTAATGGCAAAATCATTATGTGTATATATGATGTTACGATTGAGCCATAACGAATCATGTCAAGTCCTTAATTTAAGAGAAGAGCAATATATCGATACACCTGCTTTAACTGTATTATGAATGAATGGTCCAAAATGAAATGTATAAATGCCATTGAATAAAAAGAATTTTAATACCTATACAGTTTTTTTATTATATAACGAATCATATATGAAGAAAATCTAGCCCAGATGTAATAATTTTTGAATTGGTTTCGATCGGAAATATTTTAGGTTCTAAGGTTCAGAAAGTTTAAGTAAGGTTAAAAAGAAAAAGTGAAATTTTCTATAAAATTCATTTTTTGCCATATATTTGCATAATTTATATATTTTAATTCTATAATATTTGGTATTAAATACATGTCTCTAATAATAAGTTTTACTTATAAAGATAGTATACTAGGGTTCGAATTTTCCTCATTTTCTATGGTCAAAATGTATTACAAGTGGTCATATGTTAATGCTGACCTGAAATCGTAATTATATGTAATCTAAAAATCTTTCAGATAAGTGCTGCTAAATACAACTAAGAATCTACAAGCATATGTGTCAACTGAAAAACATTTTTTTTATTATTTATCTAATTTCGCATAAGTAGGAAATAAGTCATTTTGCGGTTACAATTTACTACATTAAAATTATGCAGATGAACTGTTGATTTTAAAAGTGGGGCAAGTCCATTTTTTTTATAAAAGTTATAGCTATTTCTCATTAAATATTATTTAAAAAAAATTGTTTTTAATCAATTCACAATCATATATATAAATAACAGTGTAAATTTTTTACTCGTAATTTATTTTAATCAATGATATTAATTGTTTTTTGATTTTGAAAGTGGGACAAGTCCACTCAAAATAAAACAATTTTA
Organism: Plectrocnemia conspersa; assembly: GCF_051122295.1. Lineage (NCBI taxonomy): Eukaryota > Metazoa > Arthropoda > Insecta > Trichoptera > Polycentropodidae > Plectrocnemia > Plectrocnemia conspersa. The sequence goes on from NW_028277165.1 coordinate 31,024,109, forward strand.
ATAAAAATTTAAAAGCGTGCTATGCTAGTTAGTTTTCATAGTTTTAATATTTTATTGAACTGTTAACAGATATAGAGCGATAATATTTAGTGATCATTTTACCATCAACTTTGTATAAAGGATTAATTTTGGGATTTTTAGGTAATCGGGGAATATTTCCTTTTTCAAACATTCATTAAATAATTTTACTAAAATATGAGCAAGAAAACTGTTATTTTATTTGCTTTAACTGTGATGTCATCAGTACCAAGCGTTAGTTATTTATTTGTATATATTATGGCTTTTCCTAATTTAATTTAGTAAAAATATAAAGATCTATTAACTTAAGCCATATTTATGATAATATTTATATCATCAATGTTAATTTGTATTTGCTCTAATAGCAGTATTCCAATTCAGATAAAATTACCAAATTTTTTTATCGGTAATTAAATCTCCATTAATATTTAACCGTTTATCCGTTTATAATATAGTATAATTTGCACTTACCCAATTTTTCGCCATCCATTTCCTGCTTACAACTGCAACGGACACATTTATTTTCACCATTACACTTTTAAGCACACTATATCACCATTTATATTTATTTTTATTATTTGCACTTTTTCATTTATTTCACTATTTTTTATACGTATAAAAACACTCGTCAATATGAAGAGGAATTTCACAAATTCTGCACATGTATGCTATATCTTTCCTCATTCCATGTGCAGAACAAACACGACACTTTTTTCTCACATATCACTCCCCACTTTTTATTTTTATTGGCTGATGATTTTTCACCTTATCCGAAAGCCTTTCTAGTGGATCGATAACACGGCAAGATGTGTTATAAACTGGTGAAATGTCTTCAGAATCGATAGATTCAATGAGTTCTGTATCTATCATTTAGCCTTACACATAAGAAAATCTCCGAATTTAATTTTTCTGTTACGATTCAAATTTTACTAGACACGGACCGAATTAAACAATGCGCACTGAAATAAATGAAAAAAAAATGATTTATTCCATTGTTTTTCAAAAAAAACAATTTTCAAATATTTAATATTGTCTATTATACATTATGGTTTAATTATAGTTTATGGCCGGTCGTTCTTTTTTTTGGTGTCGATCATCTGGCTATTGTGTTAAACCCCTTAATCCGCAATGCAGAGAGTGGCAACACTTGGCGGGCGTGCATTGCGATCATGGGTTAGCGGATCCAACGGCGCCCACCATTCCAGACAGACGTGTGACAGGAGATCAAGCCAACCTGACAAAAGACGAGACGACTATTACTACTCCATATACATATACAATTAAAAACTCTGTAACAATATATCATTCTGAAATTTCTTTTCTTATTTGTTTACCAAATTTGGATAAGCGTTTTACCTTTTCAGTTATGTTTTATCTGCAGGGGCCTTAATTTTATATTTTTGAGATTTTGGTAGAACCCTAATTTTCCAGATTATTCCACAAAGTTCTGTTTTCCATAAAAATAAATATTTTACTGCTATAAAAATTGTCAGCATAAACACGGTGCCACTTGCCAGATATGGGTTTAGTACATTCATCACAGTGTTTGCTAAGCTTACTGCATTTCCTGTGTATAATTTGAAATTACAAATATAACCGGTATCTAATTAGCAAACCATTCTATGACAAATATTTATATTTTTGATTAAGTTATTTAGATACTCATAAAACCATAGAACGTTGCCTATATTTGTATTATCTGAATTTGTTGTTATTATATCCTCTTTTACTTGTGATGATTATTTTTATTTTATTTATAAAATTAATAAAGTCTTCATTGACATTTTTTAATAATTTGAAATCGAAAGATTTTATTATATTTTTTGGTTATCTATAATTAATTTTAAATATTTCTAGCGAACACAAACAGTTTAAAAGGGTCATTGTCTCAAAACTTGCGTTAATTTACTGTGACCAAAATGATCATCTAGCAACAAGAATACAAGTCAATAGCATAAATGATTTATACCACACACAGCCCTCGTAGCGACCAGAAAAAATCCCATGAATAACACCTAGTTTTATTCTTACTGTAAAAATTCTCTGTCATTGAGAGAATATTTCCTAGTTGCGAAACGGTCACTGATATAATAAATCACTAGATTCGCAAGATTCCCGTTGTAACATGACCTTGGACAATTCCCATCGAGCGAACGTCGCTTTCTAAAGGCGTATACCTATTTCACCATTCTAAGAAGCGACTGCAGCGGTTGGCTTGATGATCGCTGCATAATTGCGAGTGGTCAACAATCTTTGCAGTCTTTGATGCAGCCTGGACTCTGAGGAGGAAAAGTCAGTCACCAGCAGCCATTCAAAGATTCAGGCAGATACTTGAAGTCACCAGCAGTCACATGAAGAGACCAGTATACGATCATGGACTTACATATCCCTCCGCCAGCTTCTCCACTTGTTTTAATTGATAAAATACGCTAAGAATTAGGTTGATTTAAATCACTATTTTTGTTTTTTGAGATTTTAAACAATTTTAAAATATTTGTACACATGCATTTTCAACATAAAAACATTTTATGACAATTCTTATGAGAATAAATAAAAAATCATATAGTTGCCATTTTTTTTTAAATTTCCTATAAACAATCTAATAGAAAAAATACTATTGTATACTTGCAAATTATTTTTTAAAATAGCAAGAACAAAAATCATAAAACTGCCCAAAACATTAGACTACCAAAGCCTATCTTTTAATGATTATGAATATAAAAATACAAAAAAGTTTAAATTAACTATAATAAAATGATAAAATTAATTTTCGTAAGATAAATATTTTATTTCAAAAATTATATTTAGAAGGAATAAATTTAAAATACCTTTTTAATGTATATTCTAAAAATAAAATCATACATCTATAAATACTAAATACTATTTACACGTATGATGAGATCTAAAATAAAGAAGGAACGGTTCGAAACTATGATGATAATAATAATAAGCACTAATAAAATAAATTACATCATGTTACAAACATATTTTTATATAAAAATTAAAAAATTTAAATTAGCTCGTGTGTGAAATATTAAAAATTATAGTAATAATTTCAAACTTGGCTAAATGTAATGCTTATAAATTATTTTTATTTGTTTTGTATAGATGTCTGCTTAAATATAAAAATATTATAATATTTTATAAATATAAATATTTATGGAAGATGTCGGGCTCATCGTTATAATCATAAAAACGATAAACGTTCCAACCGTTAAAGAAAAAATGGGTCTCTTTATTTAAAATGACACCGTGAGAGACCACTTAATGAATTAAGGTATGTGCCATAAATCATTAATGGATAAATATTTAACGCCTTGAGAATTATCGGCCATCTGCAATTTATTTCAAAGAAATTCGCCATACTTTTATAATCTGTTGTCCCACTGAAAAAGGGGGCCATGAATATAATTACTGGGACCCTGGCAAACAAGAACCCTTTCCACTCAGGCATTTTGTCTGAAGACTTTCTCTCATATAGTTCCTCTGACACATACTTGAATATCCACATCGGAGTTCATGACACCCGCACGATATCAGGAATCTAGAGCGAGCCCATGGACGCACCTACGGATAAAACCTTTTGCGTTACAAATAATTAATCTTTGTCTTTTACCTCTCAGACCCAGTACAGTATACATTAACTAAATTGCTTGTTTTTGAAGCTATTTTCGATACACCAGATTATTTAAAAATACAAAAAAAATTGAATGTCCCTTTTATGTACTTAATAAAAAATTTAGGTCTGAGGATGTTAATGAAATAAAAAACCTGATCTAATAATATAATAACATTTTCTCTGATTTTGTAAATAATAATACAATTTAAAGATATGTAAAAAGGGTAAATTTATTGCAACGGACAGTATGAATATTTATGACTACTAAGTCATTATGGCAGATCACTCCTAAGAATAACCGCTTTTCAAAGAAAATATAGCCAATAAAATAATGTACTAGCCTCAGATGCAATTTGATTCAGATTCGTACAAAAATCTAATTAAAATAACCCTTGGTTTATCGGCATGGCTTGTTATTATAGATCTATAGTAAATCTGTGTAAAAAGCATACTTTATTTATAAATTATTATAGGTTAATTATTTGCAATTAGATTAATACTGTTTAAATTGAAGTAGTTGAAATAAATTATTTTTTCATTTTATAAAATGATACATTATATAGTATTATATTAGTAAACCTTTTTTATAAATATTTATTGTACAAAAAATACAAATAAAAATATAAAATTTTAAACTCTATTTACATACATCCAATATACAATTTTCTAAATAAATGTTTTAAGCACATAATAAATAACCTAAACTCTATTATTACATAAAAAAATATGTAGCCATCTTTTTCGAAAATATAGTAACACAAAATCGTTTAGTAATTTAACATTCACAGTACAGCTCACAATGTTTCAGTGTCTCTTTGGCATGTTAATAATTTTAACACAAATGGCTACACAACAGTCTTTATCACATGAGTTGAAATACTTTTTATTCCAATAAAGTATCAGGTCTTTTAAAATTACCACATTTCGGTAAATTATTTTTAACCTTTTCTGGTAACTGTGGATTCACTGTAATCACAATTCCAACTGGTAAAGATGAAACGCCACACGAACGACACTCCAAAAGCCAAGCTCCTGAATTATCAGCAATTATACGAACTATCACAAAGCCTTTGTTCGGAACTACAATTGTGTCCTTCTTGGGCGGATTTAATAAGTTTCTGAAATAAAATATTGATTTAAGGATTAGGAAGTACATTTAAAAACTATGGTAATTTTATTAATAGGGTTATAAGCAACACGATAGACAAAATATGACTAATACCTAAAAAACCTAGGTTCGAATCTCATATTAACCTTAATGTTGCTTAATTCTATCGTGCCTCGGGGATCAGAACTGGTGATTTTAGTATAATTCCGATCTATATGATCCTAAACTTAGAATGGATATTTTGATGAATTAATACAATAAAATTAAGCTTGCTGTAGGTACATAATAACATCTATCGTTTTAAAGATAAAAAAATATTTAATAAAATACTGATAAAATATATATTCAAGTTTTGGAAGAAAATATAATATTATAGTATCTGCCTTACCGTTTAATCTTCCCAATATAATCCAAGTCTCTAACTTGCTCAATCGTTATCGGTTCTTGAAATGATTCAGAAGTTGCCAAAACGTGCATTACGTTTCCATGCAAATGGAACGTTTTACATGAATTGCTACCGAAACCTAAATAAAATATAGTTTAATTATAGTGCATTACTTAATAATTTTTTTTATCATAAACACATACCTTCATCCACAAGTATCAATTCTAAAGTAGATCTATGTTCAACATGAAGCACTTGAAGACATTCAACTTGCTTATTTTTATATTCATATCCGACGCTACACGTCAATCGTTTTAAGATATCTTCTGGCTGAGTCAATATTGGCGCATTTGGATATATGAAACTCTTGCCATTAATCTGAGTAATTCTTATCATATTATTTGAAGCTAAAATATATAAAATTATTATTAAATCTATTTTATACATAATAATGTTCTATTTAATACTCACTGAGTTCAACAGGATAAAATCTAGGCACGGGCATCGCATCACTTAAATATCTATATTCGTTATCATCATCTTCAGCTTCAAATTTATTATCGTCGATCTTTAGATGTACAACTTTCTCTGCAACTGTTGATAGAGTGATTTCATCCGATGCAGGAATCGAACTTCTCAAAAGCTGTCCAATCACTGGAATTCCAAAATCTGTGATGTCCTAGAAAATATAATTTTATATTATTATTTTATTATTTGACATTATTTTTGTAAGAGTGTCTTACTTCAATGTAATCTTGCTCTGAGATTGTAATGTTTGTGTTTTCATATATAAGAATAGCATCTTGGTGGAATTTTTCGCAAAGACCATATCCTTTCACTTGCATGTTATATATAGACGGCCGTTGATCGGCGTTTAAGATAAAATCCATACGTTCTCCTAGAAAATCATTATAAATTTATCTTTTAGCATTATGTTATGGTTTATACTTAACTACCTGCATGCATAGAAAAAATATTTTCGTTTCCCAAAAATAGTATATATTCACTAAATCTTAGACTACATAATAAATTCATTTTTATAATATTATTTGCATCTCAAAAATACTTTAGGTAGCATATATTTAGTTGTTTTTTTTTAATAGCTATAAGCATAGTACAAAAATATATTGATCACTAAAACAACGGGTACCATTATTATTTTTATGACTCAAATTCTGTTTGTCGGTCTCGAGTTTAATTTGGTAAATATTAACTGTATTAAAAAATCATACCAATAAATATTTGTGGAACGATTAGTCTAATATTATCATTAAATTTTTAAAGAAAAACAATAATTTTAATAGTACAAAAATGATAGTGTATTAATTTTATTATGCAATAACAAAGATAAGATCATTTAATTAAAAGTTAAATTAAATTCCTATTTACAATGACATATCATTATTTTTTCTCTAATATCTCGTTTTTAATATTGATTCGATATTAATTTTATTATTTAACTATTTAATTTTTCTTTAAAAAAACTTTAAAATATTTTTATTAAAAATAAAAACACATTGAAAAGTAAGTTAATATTTATGATTATTTTAAATAATGTAAAGTATTTTTTACAATTTTATTTTTATTTTTACATAAATGTTTTTATTTTGCTAGGATTAAACTTCATTATAATATTTTAGTACAGTGATCTGATAATTTTAATAAAAATATAAAATTAATCTTAAAAGTATATATATTTTGCTTCAACTAACGATTTTATTTTAAGATGATCAATTATAGGAAAATCTCAAATTAAATATTAAAAAATCATAAATAAATATAGAGTGGCCTAAAAATATTTTTAATTGCTCTTATCTCAATGGTAATATTTAAATATATATATATACATAAACATATTTATATCATAGCTCTGATATAATAATATATATGCGTAATAAATTTATTCATACATTCATATTCAACACACTTCGTTCATCTTCTGGACCAAAAAGTATATCAAAAAAATAAAGTCACATAACAAGTATTGCATCTAAAATGTGTTATAGAAGAGACTAGTTTATAAAATTCATTAAATATTATATCATTTCGCATATGTTAAAACAGAAACGTGCAACATGTTCGATTATATAATTTATTCATTAATTTGATGCCATAACAGAAAATTCCAACATATTATCGCATACCTTCTTTTCAATATTTTGATGATTTAATAAGAAATTTTAATACAATTTAGAACTATTCTATAAATTCGATGAAAAAATTATCGGTAATATATAACTAGAAAGTTAAAATAACATTTTATAGGCAAAGCCTTTTGAAATTCGTGATTTAAAACGTCACGCTCGTGTCGTTGTTATATTACACCTCACAACAATGGAGAAAGTTCCAATTAAACACCCTTGTGGATAAAAGTCAGCTATTACTATTTCGATTGCTTAAAAAAACTTCTATTATATATGTTAAATGTCACGGATAATAATAATCGAGCGAGGGAAAGTGGAAAGGTACTCATGAACAATCATCCTTCAGTCAAAAACAGGTAACCTCGTACGAAGAAAGTTTTTCTTTCGTAGCTCAGTTGCTCTTAAAAGGTCATGATCTTATAAATTAATATCTCAAATAGATAATAATAATTTACCAGGATGTAGCATGATAGATTCTGCTGGAACTGGTTTCACTGGCCTTCCATCAGATGAGATTACTAACAGCAGGTGATTTTGTATCTTGAAGGTGACAGGACAGTCCAAAGGTATGGCGTTTATGACTCGCATTCTGTAACGAGCTCCTCCTGATACATATGTTCTGAAAATACATATATAAAATATTATAATACAAATCATCAAAAGCAAAAGTATGACAAAGTCTGTTCTTGTTCTATAGAAAAGCAAATACTTAAATTCAAAAGAGGAAAATCATTTAATAGAAAGTTAAATTTTAGAAACTGCATTTTGTACTGTAATATAGTTGCATTTTATTTTGATCGTGAAATTTCAGATTAGAAATCACCAATTGAATGACAATAAGCAATGTAGAACAGTTGATTAGAAATTAACTATTAATATTGTATGTGCTTTAAAAAGCATTTGTATATAATATATATAAGTAAAAAAATGTAACTGGTATATTAGAAAATGTATTTAATTAATTTAAATAATAAAAAAATTACTTCATATATATATAAAATATATATATATATATATATATATATATATATATATATATATATATATATATATATATAAAAAAATATATATTAGAGATCTAATAAATATAATACATCAACAATGACTGTAGTTTTTGTTAAAATATCAATACAAATTAATATTTTATTAACTTTTCCTGTCTATATTTTTTTACATTATTTTTTTATGTGTCTAATAATAATACTATGCATTGTTATTTTTACCATAGTGACGCATTGGGGTCACCTGTTTATTCCTAGAAATTAAATATAAATATTTAATTTTTATATTGGCAGAGATGTGGCAAATGTAATCAGTTATCGCTCTTTATTACTAACTAATCAAATAACGATCATGCTTAATTAGTATAAAGTCAATTAAAGAAATTTCCATTAAGATTTCAATTAAATTCGTCAAGACATTCCAATAAAATAATCTTTCAGTTCCCTTTCACTCAGAAAGTGCATTTCCCTATTTTCTCTGTTTTGAATTATTATCGTGCAAATTGTACACATCATTATAGTGAATATACAAGACTAATTTATCGTGTCGATCTTGCTTCGTAATTGAGAGTGTTTAACTGATCTCCGGTGAAAGTATTACAAGAGCAAAAATGTGGGACGCTGCGACATGTACCGTTTACCACTTGACTTGGCCGTGACTTTGAAAAAGACGAAAGAGAAATTTTTGAGCAAAATGAATGATTCTCTCAGTGCTCTCAAAATTTTATTCTCTTTCACTCCTTTTATTCTATCTATAAAATTCACTATTAAAAGCATGATTTAGTATCATTTCAATAGATTTTTGTGAATGTTTTTAACTTTTTTTTAGCTAATGTTTGGTTTTATTCAGTTAATAACTTACTTGATACGAGATTATATAATATAATGAATTCGAAGAGAGTTTATTGAGCGATCAATTGCGAGATAATACTAGAGAAAAATATTTATTTATAATTCATTTTTTAATAGCGCAACTATTGCGATAATGGCTATAAATAATTACAGCTTCTGAACAAATTCTGCGCCTATCTTACTGTATAAAAAATATAACTTATATTATATCATTTTTAGATCGAATTAACTCATATGTATGTATAAATTTCATTAAAGTTAAATTAATTTATTAAATTTGCACATTTATATCATAAAGATCGACTCGATTTATATATACTTAAAAACCAATAAATTTTATTTACAGATGATTTAATATTATTATAATTATGTTTTATTGTATACTATCTAGTTTTCCAAAAATTGTCAAAAACCTCATTTTGACATTGTTTTAACCTTATGAAAACAATATATCTCGAAAAAAAATCTCAGCTTAGTTCGCTGGCTAGCCCAATCCGCCATTTTGTTTTAAAATAGAAAAAAGTTAAAGATCAAAAATATCAAAATTAAAATATCAAACTTTTTTTACACATTTTTATACATTTGTTTATTTTATGTTTTGCATTATCAAAATTTGAGGACTTATTTAAAAAAATAGCGGATTAGGCGGATTGTTAATAAACCTATACCACTGTCTTATTTTAAAATTATTGGCTATTGTAAAGAATAAATCCTAGCTCGGCTAACAAAATCTTATAAAAAAGTAAAGAAGTTAAAAACGTTCAAAAAAAACGTTGCGGATGCCCAGCGGACAAATCTGATCGTGTGTGGTGAGAAAAGACACAGATTTGTCTGTCCGCTGTCCGTGCTCAAAGCGAGGCGAAGCTCAGAAATATCTGTCCTGGTGTCCTGCGGACATATCTGTGCGTGTGTGAGGGTTTTTAAGTACACAATAATTTCTGTAATTTTTATGATATCGTAATGAAACTGATTTTTAAAAATAGATATTTTAAATATTTTGGCAAAGTTCGTGAACCAGTCTGATCCACCATCTTTTTTTAAATTACAAAAATGAATACTCAATTATCTATCTAAGTTTGTTGAAAAATCAAATCTGCTATCTTATTAAAAAATGGCGGCTATTCAATAAAAAAATCATAAATTCAGCAAAATTGATTTTAAATTTAAAAAAAATTAACAAACAAACTATAAATTAAAATTTAAAAAAAAACTTAATAATATAAATTAAAATTAAAATATCAAAAGAGAAAAAATTGAAAAGTTAAAAAATGTTTTAAAATAAATATATATGTTTTTGATATATGCTTATGACAAAACTAATAATTTTTATTTATTTCTTTGCTATGCCTGTTTAATGCAATCCTTAGACACTTACTTGTACTATATTTTATTATATACAAAACTTTGGCTATATAAATAACAAGCTATCTTATTATTGATGTAATATATAAAGCTATCATTCATTACTAAGCTTCTGATGAAGTCAAGTGAGAACCATTAATCCCGTTTTAGAACTAAAATTAAACATGAGTAATGATCTTTATACGAGCGAATCAGATCGACCCTTCGTTAAGTTGCTAGAGGGGGAGTTCCTGAGTAAAATTAATTCGGTAAAACAAATTACCTAAGCTAAGCTGTGACTCATTCAAATCTGTCGATTTAATTGCAATTTTAAATAATAATAAAAGATTTTACTCTACTTGGGTGTAATTGTTTTATAAATAAAACATTGAATTTACATTTTTTTGATGAAATCATTCACGATTAGCAAAAATAATATTTATTTATAAATGATTTAACTTATAAATTGGCAAAAATAAATAAATATAATATTAACAAAAAATGTTTAATGTAAAAATTAAATACGTGCCAAACCATACAAAAAAACGGATTATAGTGATATTCTGCATGTATTGCTACAGAAACAAAAATAGTAGTATTGTTACAAATACAGTTTTAAAAACATTTACACGATCTATATTATTGATATTTTTATGGACCTTTTTAGAGTATGCCGTAGAAACGAAGCTGTATTATATAGTAACAATAATATTGTTGTGTGATTATAATGATGATAAAGATGCGGAACAAACCATAATTTGTTAAATAAACATGATTTTTTTTATGAGTCGCTCAAAATCATTATATAAATAAACCAAATTTTATGCAATTTCACAACACTGTTACGAGAATCCACACAAAGCCACAAATTAAATTAACCATTAGCAACAAATAAAAAAAAATGTCAAACCTTCTAAATTCATCCTCTTTGTCACTACTTCCGTCGATGAGCAATCTGACGGGATCTGTGCTTCTGAATCGAGCAGTTTCAACAGTGACCATGAAGACATCTTCTCCGCTCCTGTCATGATCGTAGAGAATCGAAGCTGGTTCCAAAGGAAACGGTTGCTTCACCACCAAAGATCCGTATAATCCATCCAACTGTTGCGAGACTAAAGACAATAATTTACATAAGAAAAAATACATTTAAAAATCGATTAGTTTCCGTATAAAATGAATCGTTATTGCAGTTAGTGTGGAACTATTTCGTCAGCGTCACGGATCGCAGAAAATGCAATCGGTTTGATGCTTTTCAAGAACCAGTTACACCAAGAAAGTTACCTTGAGTTGCAAAAATTAACCATAGTACCTAGTTCTATTAGATAGTTTCGCGATAAATTGTCTTGTACCTTTTATTTGATCGTAAAACGGCGAAAGTTTAATACAACTCATAGTAATACATCATGTATTAAATTTCTATTTTAATTCCAATTAAATGTTAATAACACTATATAATGAAAGTTTATTATCTTTATAATAAATTAATATATTTACATAAATAGTAAGAGTTTATACAAGTGAAAATAAGACATTTGCATTTTCTTTGTTTGAAGGTAATACTTCTTGTAAGACTTTGAAATTGCATTATAAAGAAATAAATCATAATGGTTTATAGTAATTATACATCAATATTTATATGATTAACTAATAATACTGTTTTTGTTGTTTAACTACGACGACAACGTTAATTGATATTTAGATCATATTTAACACTTAATTAGCCATGAAACTACAAGATGAGAAAAAAATAGATACGATTTAAATGTTGATTCACAACTTTTTATGATGTTTTTAAACCATATATTTAGTTCATGGAGAATCAGCATTTATGAATTCGCTTCGCTTTTTTGCCACTCAATATATTAATTGATAATGGATTTTAAGCGCTTTGATTTGTAGTTTCATAAAAATTGTTCACCGTTGGTAACGATTCAATAAATTTATACACTAAACTTTGTATGTATATGTATGTACGTGAGATTATTCGTACACGATCGGCCACCCACGCTGAGCAATCAATCGCTTTCTTGAATACACAAAAAATATTTGTCAGATTATTATAATTTTTAGTTATATATTAATTAAATATATTTTTATGACAAATAAAAAAACATTAGTTTTTTAATATACTACATATATTAATTTAGTATTTTCTTTTGTAAATCATATATATTTAAACAAAAATATATTAGGTTTACATAGTTTATTATTAAGAGTTTTGTTATTATTACTTATAATAGAAAATTTTTAATTATTTCGGTATGAGAAAAAAAATTTTTTTTACTATAAAATAGCTTAAATTTATTACTATGAAATAGCGATATAAAAACTACCGCAGTTGTCATGTCTTAAAAACTGCTATATCCCATATAAAAAACATTAAATTTTATTTTTGAATATAAATTATTTTTGGCTTACTTATTTTTTTATCTAATTTTTTTTACCAAATGTACGAATTATATAAATCTATAGTTAAGTATTAAAAGTTACAGAAAAAAACAATATTTTTTTCTAATTAATGCCAAAACAAATATAAAGTTTGCGACTTTTATAAAATGCGCAGGAGGATCCGGCGATAAAAAAGTTTAATAACCAGTTCTATATTTTCAAGTATTTAAAATTTCCGTGAAAATGTATAATGTAACATGTCAATCTCGAATCTTAAACTTTTTATTACTCATTACTAGTAATGCTATTTAGTATTATAATGAAAAATATATTAATCACAAAGTATACTTCTAAACAAATAAAATCAAATTCTCACCTAAATGCGCGTGATAAAAGTAGGTTCCGACCTCGTCAGTCTTGAAAGCGTAAGTGAAGACTGTTTGACTTGTAATAGGACACTGAGTGATCATTGGAACGCCATCCATGTGTGGACTTCCTTTTTGGGTTATCCCATGCCAGTGGATAGCAAACTCTCCTCCCTGAAGCTTGTTATGCACTTTCACCAAAACAATATCGTTCAAGCAAACTTGAATTTGAGGACCAGGTACTTCGTCGTTGATGCTCAAAACCGTTCGATTTTTTATGAAGCTCTCTCGAACGGTAAAATCGAAAAGACACCTTCTTGGACTCTGCCCCAATTTGCAGTGTTTTTCACAGTTTCTTGAATCTATAAAATAAACAATAATCTAAATGCAATATTTCTAAATTACGCTTATGACACAAAAGAACGGGTTTTGACGCATCATTGCTGCGGCGTTTAACCTCACTCTAAAATATATGTACACAGAATTCAAGGTTTAAAGCGTCAATTTTTTATTTTATGCAAGGTCGTGTGAGTTTCATTTAAATTTGTTGAATAAAAAATAATTTACCTGCTATCTTCTTATTGGAATATCCGTGTGTATGAACAGCAACTGAGTCGATAGATGCATCGCCCCAAATCCTTACGTTTCCCAAAACCATAGCAACACAAAATAACACTTTTGTAAAGTATTCCATTGTTTAAATTGCGTTAAATATTCATTAGTTTTATATAGTATCAAAAATCGATAGTATCTAATGAGTCATTCGAGGACTTATATGTTCTTATTACTGAAAGGCAAAATCCGTTTTTGCTCCGCAAAATAACAGAACAGGTGATCGCGCGTCGAGCTTCGAACGAACAATAAACATTTTCCCAAACAAGTTTTCTTAAGGCGACCGAACACATTTCAACTCCCATGCGCACAAGTGAGATTGTATATGGAGTGTTGAATCACATTACTTTGGCAACAAATATCCATGTGTATATAATACCTTATTTCTAAAGCTTTTAAAATTATTTTGTTGACACTGATTAATACAGTTATTTTATGAGTTTGATATTATTATTAAATTATACATCATAGAGTTTTAATTTATTAACAGTTTCGAAATTCGCTAAACACTTTATGCAATTAATCAATTAATATTCAAATACCTGGTTAAACACTTGGAATTTTAGTGACTGTCTAGCTGGACCTTGTCTGTTGTCTCGATCGATACTCGGCGTAGCTTCGCTTAGTTCGAGCTCGACTGTACTTTCGTTTGTTCCAAGTTTGGAAGAGGAAAGTTCTGCTTAAAGTGTATTCCTGATGGATGTTTAAGCTTATATATTGCCTTTGGGAATTAGAGGAGTTATTCGCTTATCCAGTTCTCAATTTTCTTGCCAATGCAATAGTTCAGGGTAGAAACAAATTATTTGTTAATGTCTTTCCGGGATTTGATGCAGAAGAAAAGTGATTTTGCAACCAAATATATAACAATTAATTTAATAGGTACAATCAAAATAGTGGTACATTACATATGCGGCTCTTGGAAGTCGTTGTGATGTAATATTTTCGTTTCATTGAATTTGACAAGAAAAATGCATAGCATCGAATGAAATACTATGAATTTTAATAAAATCGAAATATTAAAAATCTGACAACTTTAAGGCGCTTAATGTAAGAGGCGACTTTTTATCGCATTCGTCAAAAGCGCGTATTTACGCATTCCATGAGGCTAATAAAAATTCAGACACTGTCCATTATAGAGAAATTTCCCTTCTTGCGGAAACAGTTGGAAATAGCACCAATTCAGCTTCAAACGTATGGTCTCCCAGATTTAATTAAAATTTCACAAGTAAATTTTAAATATTTTATTAATCAAAATTCATTAAATTACATTCATTAAATTTTTCTTATAGCATTCCAGACTACATAGTGGCATTCCAGTTTGAGAGCAAGAATATCTCTTTAAATTCATACAATCTTCTATCACACAAATCACTGGTTTAGGCGGATCGATGGATGTCTTAGCGGCCAATGGAAATTCAACTTCGGGTGGCATTGACAAAGTTATGTTATCGACGGTGTTTCTGTATGAAATTAAAGGCACCAGTTTTTTAGCAGTCTTGGATTTCAAATTGCCCTTACCCACTTTAGAATCTTGCTTTTTTAAAAGTCTCTCCATCGTTTTCTTCTTATCCTTCTCTCTCTTTTCATCCGCCAACTGTTTTCGCTTCTGTGACTTGATCGCTGCTTTTTGAATCGCTTCGGCTGTCATAACTTTCTCTTTATATCCAGAGGGTAAAGCTAATAAGACTTCGCCTCCCGGACTCGGCTCTTTATCCGTGCCTCTTTCGTACATGGCTCTCTGACGTGCCGTCATCATCTTTGGATCTTTCGGTTTTATTTTTTTCAGTTCGTCGTCAACCTAAACATGTAATTAATTAAAAATTATTCAATATCAGATACTATGAGTAAATGCCAAACTACCTCTTCCAATTTGCCAGACTCGATGGCATCCAACCATCTTTCCTCCTCGCTGGACGTTCCGCTCTCTTTGCCTTTGGTTCCTTTCTTTTTTCTTCCAGCGGCAGTCTTCGGAGAAGTAGCTAACACGGTCGGTGTTGTTTTTTTTTCTGCAGCCTTAACAGTTTGAGACTTGCTGCATTCGGGTACAGGCGAACCTTTATTACTTTTGGTTTTGAGCTTTGTGGCTGGTTTTGAATTTGTGTCTTCTTCTAAAGATACATCTATCGACGTATCGCTGTCTATCTCTTCGACCGAAGCTTTTTTCTTCTTGTGCTTTTTGTGAATGTGCCGCCTTCTCCTTGTCTGAACAGGTTCTGGTTTTTCTAAATAAGTAAATACTTTATTTTAATTTAATAATACAAAAATGAGAATCTTTGGTAAAAATATATCCAATGCTAATTTCATATCAATATTTTATTTATTAGCTTAATTCATTTTAGTTATACTCACCTTCGTGAGTAACTACTTCTCGTTTTCTACCCATTTTTATCAAAATAATACAATGATAGTACTGACGAAATCTGACGTTCAAAACTTGATGTTGCCAGTGTGAAAAATCAATATGTTATTATTTTGTACAATCTTATATTTAATTTATAATAGCACTCTCTAAATTATTATTTATAATAAAAAACTGCATTATTTTGATTAATATATCTGTTTTTGTCAGCAATATAATAATTTTTAAATTTATGAAATATATTATAAATATCACCAATTCTGAGACAGTTATTCTGATGTTCTTTCAATACCTATTTATACACATAAATTGCTATTATGTTGTAATGCATTAAGCTAGCGGCATGTTACAATAGTAAACTTGAATAAAAAATAATATTTCTGCTAATCTAAATTGCGCAACGAGATTTTGTACATATTTATTTATTTTACTATAACAAAAACTAACCGGTACTCTGATAAAACTGACGTGAATGCAGTGGAGGGCAACACAGTTTTTGGCGAAATAGGACGAGAATCAGGCGATTGGAGGCGCCTCGTCCGTCGATCACATTTATCGTTATAAATATACACTACCGTTCAAAAGTTTAGGACCAAAACCTACAACGATGTTCATGGTCACGAATTCACCCCTATTTATTTTAATTAATTAAAATATTGGTATTTAATTAAATAATAGTCTATTTTCTGTATTAACCATAATAATATTATGGCATATGTTTTTTTTAAACTCGACCATTCTTTTTCTACGCAGAGGGTCGTAAAAAAGACAAGCTCGATTAATCCAATGTTAAAATATTCAATGGCGAGCAATTAACAACTCTTTTCGTTTGACAATTCATTTACATGCATTTAAAACTATACAAATCACAATCTGAAGAATTTTTATTTATTTTTTCATTTTGTTTCGTATTATTGAAGTTATTATTATCGGAGTATTTGCACGCATAGGTTTTGCAGGCGCTCAGCATAAAAAACTATTGCTACAATGGGGCGAGAAAATAATTTGATGGCAGAAAAAAGAGTTGCAATTGTTACTTTTCACTAGAGCAACAGAACTCTGCGATATATTGCATAAAAAAACAATATTTCTAAGACAACAATGCAATGAAACTATTCAAATATTTCAAGATACAAGGCTAAATTGTGATAAACCTTGATTTGAAAGTCCTAAAATTACAACAAAACAACAGGATCAGCATAAAGTAACATTAAATAAGATAAATAAAAAGCTTACGGTAATAGAAATTTTCTCTCAAATAAAAAAGAGTAATATTGTAAAAATATCAGTGTCAACAGTTCAACGTTGATTAAGAATAATAAAACTTGAAGGAAAGTTTTATGGTCTGGCGAATCAAAATTTTAAATGTTTGGATAAATCCAAACATTTAAAATTAAAAAAAATAATTATAATTATTTAACAATTACTAATTTCGACCTCCGAGACACAATAGAAATTTAAAAATACTAAGGTTCGTATGACTTGCGAACCCAAGTCTTTATGGTCAATAGGTAGCTAGAGACATACCACTCGTATATTCTTTGTTGCAAAAATGCTATTTAAAATTGTATTTTTAAATTTAATTATGAATATGTATTTGATCAAATCGTATAATTCTTTTAATTTATATTAAGAATACCAACACATAATAGTTTGATCTTAAACTTTTAACCAGTAGTGTATATAAAAATACATGTAACAAACTAGTAAGCATTTAATAAATAATACTGCAGCAAATTAATCTGTGTGTAATTGCACCCGTCACCACCCGTCCACCAAAATACATTGATCAATGTATGTAGATGACGAATAATAATCAGTTTTATAGACGCTTCAGATATTTATTGCCGCCGCGGTATTTCCAGCCACTGATCCAGCTGTCCCAATTAGTCAAATGACTAATGTGCATACGACAACCACGATGAGAACAAATGCGCAGTTGTCTGTTACCGTGTTAACAATTTACTATATTGCGAAATTTATATGAAAGAAGCAGAAAACTTGCCGATATGCTTACCTGGAATTCTTGTTGCTAATTTTGACGCTGAAGTCGGTTTTTCCTGCTGAGACTCTAGGCGGATTCAAAACGACGTTTTTGGCTCCACTATAGTAGTGTTAGCGTCTCAGACGCACGGTGAGCTAGTGGACGCTCGAGCGCCAGCGGACTCGTGACGTCATCTGCGTGACGGCTGCAATGGGAGCGAGAGAGTGAGCAGCGAAAAAACGAAGCGGTGGCTCTATTGAAACGTCATCAAATTGCGGTGTGAGCAAGAGAAAGAATGTGCAGCGAAAGAAAAGAACAGTGACGGAATTGAAACGTCATCAACGTGACAGCTATTGCTTAGTCACGCATTTAATAGCTTACCGGAGCAAAAACTTTAATAAATTAATTAAATTATATTATTTACATTACTGACGAACTGAATCAGTCTTAATAATTCAGATTGCGCAATATTATTATTGAAAGTCGAGAAAATCACTCATTCCAGGGCTTACAAACTGTGAGGTTAACTTATTTATCTATTCACGATGTGTGAGCTACATTCGACTTCTGACTTACTTAAGACTAATATGAAGATCTACAACTAGTCGGTCGACGAGCGATTAATCTTCTCGTATACCGATTCGAGAGTCAACTGATTCGGTCTAAACCAAATGTAGCACAACTTTGCTCACAGGGACAGCTGATATACCGCGCTTTAGAGAAAAACTTCATAGTAATACTTTTGAGCTTCAGCATCTTTGGAATCCCTGCAACTTCCGATTCGTCCAACTTAGGACAATGCATCTCCATGATGTTTGGCTGCAATTTTGCTGTCCACCTAAACGAAGCCGTCGCTAAAAGGGTCAACCAGTTACAATCAATCCCACGATTTAAAAATAATTCGTACGTAAATTCATTATAATATTTTACAGCATATATTCAATTCCATTACCCATCTTCTTATCAGGGTAAGCATGGAGCAATTATCCCCGTCTCTAGAAAATTACATAATGTGATTAAAAATATATACACACTGAAAATTTAAGCGTCTTAACTTAATGCTTTGTTATTTTCGCACGCTTTATACTATTTTCGGAAAAAGTAGATATACAGACTCGATGCCGGCAATAAATGGAAATTTTCGTACAACTAGACAATGTCATAAAGCGTACTCTGTTGTCATAAATCGAAAAAAGCTAAACATTTCTTTAGTATGCACAAAATATACTTTCTTTTAATGGGTAACGCAGTGGGGAATAAAACTGAGCAATGCACCGTGTTAATTACCAAATACCAATTATTTTACCAAGTTCGTCGTTAATATGTTGCTTCCTCAAAGCTTTTTAACAAAGTACACATACATAAACGATTTTCATTGACTTATGGCCAAATTAAAAAAACAACACGGTTTGTTTACAAAAAATGGCGGAAGAGCTCGCCAAGGCAGGATTGTACTTGGACGATCTAAATAAGATCAGAATCGTAGATCCGTCAGTTTTTCAACACGCAAATGATTTAAAAGATGGATGTAAAATTTTCGACGATAGTACGTACCCAAAAATAATTTGGTATACAACGATTTTGTCTATCCATACTTTTGAGATCCTCAAAGCTTTTTTGTCTTCTTTGGACAAAAATTTCGTTGATGACCTTTTTATTTTTAGCGTCCTTTGATATTTTGAAAATGTTGTCACCTACCTTTACAGATGTTAAAGGATTACAGCAGTCGGTAGATTCGTTCATAAAAATCTTATCAGACTTGGGCAACACAGTGGAGAAGGAAAAGATGATTGCGATCGGCCTCAGAAACTCGTACAAGTCGATCGCCAAAGACAGGGAAAGGCAACAACAAAAACTACAGGTGATATTGAAAAATAAATATATTGAAAAAAATATTTATTCACTCAGTACAATAGTCATATGATGTAAAATTCTTCAAAAAAATAATATGGCCACTGAAACGTTTTCGTTTTAAACAATAATGATTTTCGGTTACAGGCGCTGATCATGGAGAAGACCATGGAGCTGGAGAGACTCCAGCTGGAATACCATTCTTTGCAGCTAGTCGAGGTCGAACAGCAGGAGCTAATAGAATACTTAAGTGAAATGCGATAGATCAAAAAAAATCAATAAGCGGAACGTTAAAACAAAATCGTTTGTATCCTGACACAGAATTTATCATAAATAAAAATTATCTACGTACAACATCGAGATTACTACTTTATGGAATTCAGCCTTGATTAAAAAACAACTACGTTACAGATTGATTAATACATTACGCGGTACGTGTGACAAATCAACCGACAAGGAATGATGTAGTTCGATTCGAACGCCGACGGCTATTCGGCGAAACCGTTTCGCCGACTAATCGCTCGCGATCGTCGATAAACTCCTAAATAGCATAAATAATACCACCAAAATCCATTCACTTTCCTAATTAAATTAATATATAAGAAAACTTACAGACTAATTTACAGAAGGCCTCTGTAAAATCTATACACATAGGATAAAACCCCATATTCCTTATTCTATTGTATATATCTCCTCTTGAATTTCTCAACGTCGTACAACTTTAAGAAATTGTATATAGTACGAGACTAGCAAAAGTGCTACGAAAATTAGTAATAATCAATCGCCCGACCTTGACAATCAATTCACGTAAGAACAAATAACTTATTGCTGATATGAACATAATTCAAAATATAAAATGGTTACAACGCTACTCCAATATAAGTTTCGGAGCAACTTCAATTACACAAAATTAAGCTGTTACTGGCAAATTAATTTGGTAAAAAATTAGTCAGAATAGACGTTCAAAAAAAATATATATGTAAATATATAAAATAGACATAAAAATCAAAATAATAAATTATTACAATAGCGGTTAATACATTTCACACAGATAATAAAAACATGTTTATTGGCCGTAGTGCACAGCACGTTGTCTTGCTATGTAATTTAAACACTCGATGTTACGTCAACAGATTCGTTTTCAGTCTTCTGGCGTTTAGATTCCACCTCCAGCTCTTCGTCGCTCGGCCTCTTGTTTGATTCGGGTTTGTCATTTTTCAGCGGTGATTTGAATCTTATAATAACAGCTGTCATATTATCACATCCGGTGCCGTCTCCGGTCGTGTTCGGCGCTAAGCAGTGGTCGAACATCTGTAAATTACGATCATATTAAACACATTCATGAAATCATCAGATTTTCTGGTTTTTACCACTCAGCATTAAAACTCTCTTTGATAGCATATTTTCAACATTATAACTGTTTTAACATACCTCTTCGCATATTTGTGACAACTTTTCTCTGCCTTCCTCGAGCCTCTTAGAAATGAAGTCAACAACGTTTTGGCTCGACATGAAGTTCCAAATTCCGTCGCAGGCCAGTACCATAAAGCTGTCAGTTTCGGGGTCGATTGTCAAAGTTTTGACATCGGGGAAAGCGGTTATCATTTGCTCCTTCGGACCCAGCTCCTTGTTTTGCTTGTAGCCGAGATCGCCGATGGCCCTGGACAGATTCAAGCCGCCGTTTACGCGACCGTCCATCGATACTCTTCCGCCTGCTTTGCGAATGCGTTCCAATTCGGGCGCATCTTCGGGTTTGTGATCGATCGACATGTCGACTGCTTTGCCGTCTCTGCATACCACACAGCGAGAGTCGCCGGCGTTGGCTACAAATAGCTGATCATCTGTAACAATAATTTTCCTAAGTGATGTTTCATACAAATATTTATCTTTCACATATGAGTCACAGTAACATTAACATATATTAGAGTCCAGTGATTTCACAAAATTTAAAATGTGACTAAAATAATTGTAAATGTATATACAGTAGACCCCCAAATAACACGATAAATTGGAGACGTGCTATTTGGATGCCCGTTACTTTATGTATGAGCGAGCCAAAGGCAGGATATCTCACCACAAGCGCCTGATTCGTACGTACATATTGCAAAAAATCGTATGGGTATTTTCTAGTCCCCCCAACTACATGCACACAAATTGCACGTGCCCAATTTACCGTGTTATTGGGGAGTTTACTGTAATTATATGTACTTCCGTCACACACAGACCACTCTCTATGGTTTTCTGCAGCCACTGCGCTAATTTAATACTCAAGGAGAAATATTAATAGTAATTAAACTTATCACAAGTTACTTTCCCATTTTGCTTTCATCTCGTCGGCAACAAAAAGTTTGGTGTAAACGTCGAAAAGTTACCTTGAGTACGAGGTTGCAATAAGACTACAACAACGAAAAATACTGCATAAGAACGTGAAGGAACGCACCCCCGACTGGAGCTCTAAACAAATAATTTTACTAGCGCATCAGTTAAATTATATTTTCGCTAGTAGAAATATATATTTACCAGTGACAATAAGTGTATTCGGATATAATTTTAGGAAAATATAACTTCATTTACTGTAACATATACATGTAATCTCTCTTTTGCTTTAAAAACACCAAATTAAACTCCAGTCGTATTTTGTAATATACCTTAAGTTAGAAAGAGACGTAATAAGACCACTAAGGGCGATATACTTGGTTAAAACGACTAATCAAATGACTAAGTACACTTGTATTTTTACTACAAATGTTATCGACATCGGCCAAGTTATAGCCGAGATACCACCCGAAATGTACAAGTTATCGAAAGGATCAGCTGCTGCAGAAGGTCCAGAGGTGGCCATTTAATTGATATTATTTTTAATAATTAATGTTTTTTTTTTAAATGTGGGAAAACTAAAGTTGGATCACAATAAAATTAGATTGTAAGACAGATAAATTCACTTACTGTGTAATAATGCCACAACAGCCGTGCAACCACTATTTGAGCCTGGTTCGTTTTTAATGCCCAATGAGAAACTATCCATGTCTTCATCTTCTTCATCCAACTCGACCTCGCTGGAATCTTCATCTCCTAAAAAATAAATCAAGTTAACATTTTTATTAAAGTTAAAACACACAATTTGCTAATTAAGTTACCTTCTTCGGAAGATTCGCTGTTTACTCCGTTAACGGCGTTATCTTCGTCCGACGAGCTGGCGCCTTCTTTGCCTTCGAACGTTTCGTCGGAATCTGTCTCGTCTTCTTCGTCTTCGTCATTTAAGCTTCCGATTAAATTATTAAACTGAATACCACTCCTACGCTTTTTCGGCAGCTTCTCTTCTCCGTCTGACGTTTCAGGTTTGTCCACAGAACTGGAACTGCTAGCTTCTTTGGAAGCACTGTCCGCCTTGCTATCTAGAGCGTCGCAATGATTTTTCGAACTCGAAGCCCCGGAGTCGACCTCCGGTTTACTGGTTTCCGGCTGGCTCGATTCCGAGCAATTTGTCGTAACGACGTCCGAGCTTTTAGAAGGTTGGGGTTCGGTGTCCGTAGACGTTTTCGGCTCTTCGTTATCGTTGGAACTAGAAATTTTAGTCGACGGACTTTCCGGTAACGCGTGAACTCCGTTGCTCGTAGAAACCTATAAAAAATAATGCACAAATAAGTATCCGACGCGACACGCACACTTTTATCAAGTCCATACCTGCGCATCTGAAGAATCCGGTTTGTTTTTTGAGCTACCGGCACTACTGGACGAAACTGCTTCGTCTTCTTCGTTTTTAGAGTTACTCGAACTACTGCAGTCACCGTCGTTGGAGTTTCCGACCTTTCTACATCTCAGATTGGGCGACGACGGCTTATTGGCGCTGCCTAATTTCAACTGAGACACTATCGTGTTTTGATACTTGGCTATGACTTGCTCCAGAGGCATTCTCGCCTCTTCGCACAGATGGTGTATGTTCTCGTCTTCGTCGGAACCCTCGTCCGTAGCGCCTTCTGCATTATCTGCGTTGGCCATAGCCTTCAACATCTGAACGATCTTGGCCGTGGCGATGGTGGCGTCGAAATCTAAGAAAGCGTCTTCTAGGGCTTGCGTAAAATTACCATTTTTGTACGCCTCTGTGTCTTTGATAAATTGAGGAAGTTTTTGAGAGCAATATTTTGCTACTTCGGCTCCTCCGTGACCGTCGTAAACGGCAAAGAGCGATGCGTCCGAGTCGTAGTCCAGAATACTGTTGTGTGCATCCTGCAAGAATAAAAATATCGATGAAAACCTGGTCAAAGGAACTAAATATATAAGTTTTACTATAACCGTTGGATTATCTTTTATTCTGGTCTATGGAACATTCGCTTTGAAAAGAAAATTTCAATTCAACAAATGATGCCTGAAGAGTTGTTATGGTTTATATAATATATGAAACACTAAATTTTTTCATGATGTACAGTAAATGTATATATTTTAAAGTTAGTGTATCATCGAAAGTAGGATGCAGTAAAAGAACTGTTCTAAATTGCATTAAAAAAATGAGGAAGAAAAACCAATTTATCAGAAGATTAAATTGGGTCAAAAAATTGTGACGAAAGCAAATTTAACTTGTTCGGGAAAGTTAATTATCCTGCAGGTCAGACGATCTGGGGATGTTTTTCACATCATGGGGTAGGAGAACTAGCATTTATTGCCGAAAATAGAAAAAAAAATGTTTCTAATTACAGTTAACATGAAAAACAAAATAAAAATGGATATTTTTTGAAAATGGCATTTCGACCTTGACTTGACAAAATAAAAAACCTTGGTCGAAATGGGAAACTTGAGAACAATATTTAAAAACATGCCATCTAAATATTTACACTTAAATTTTGTCAAATATCATTGAAACTGTGTTAAAAATATCGCAAACACAATTTTAGCACGCAATATATAAATAAAATAATATATAAAATATTGTAATGTCGATTTTTCCTTTCATTATTTGCATGCGACGTATAAATGGTTGTATTTTTCAGTGAAGTTATATTTTCAGCAGTAGATGTATATATATATTTATACTAGAGAAAATATCATCATGCTCTAAAATGTGTATGAAAATCAATGTCATTTAATGCAGTGGTCTTCAACCTGGTGGATGCGACACAGCCCTGGTAGTTTTTTCAAGTTGATATCTGTGTGAAAATACTTTTTCATCTATGTCAGTAATAAAAAGCAAACAGAAGAATCGATTAGACGTTAGTTCACGTATGTATATCGAATTTGCTTGCAAAAAAGCAGCAGCAAATGTTGCACTAACAACATTTTTTAATTTTACAGCATTAGATTAAATAAATAATATTCTATCTAACATTGGTTTTTATTTTGTCCGCGAAATATTTTGCCATTATCGCCAGGCCGCAGATGTAAAAAGGTTGAAGAGCACTGATTTAATGAAATTGAGGTGAAATTGTATTACACATTCCTTGTAGGTATTCATTATAACTGATTGATTTACCACCATTGTAACGCATTGGGCTTACTTAAAAAATAAATAAATATTACTCGTTGAAAGTTCGCACTGAATCACTTCAACTTAAGCTAATGGAATTTATTCGTTTGAAATAAATAAAATAAAACCTTTGTTGTAGGTACTAAACGAACCTGACAGTTATTCCGTTTCGATTTCAGTTTCAAAAAGACTATTATGAGTATGACGTCATAGACGGGGGAGGGGGAACAACGAACAACGAACAACGCACCTCCTGCATGATTCTCCATCCTTGCATGGAACTGGCGCCGAAGTCCAGTCGCTCGTCCTTTCCGTCGTCGGAGAACTTGGCGGTGAGGGGCTCCGAGAGGTACGCGCCCATGGCGAGGCGGCCGCTCTTCGGCGAGACGCGAGACGCGAGACGAGAGACGAGAGAGAAAAGGCGAGAGCGAAGCGAAGCGCTACGAGACAAATGAACCGGCAGACGCGCGCCGGCCGCCGCAAGCGCGCCGAGAGGCCGAACGATTTGGCCTTAAGCGACAATAAAACGGTCAGCGAGCGAACACGTGCCCGAAATATATTTTTTCATAAAAATATTTCAAATTACCCTCAAAAATACATATAAATATACTACAATAACAATATAATATCGACATGAAATACTGTCTAATCCCTGTCACTAAATAAACTATTTTCTTCATCATTATTGTCATTTCACTTTTGTCAGAGAATATCGCAAGAGAGAGATGGCCACGAATTCGCTTCTATGTTTGTGAGAGAGCTAGGGCAAGGTGCCTCGCGCTCTGACGTCAGTATTTGTTTGTCTGTCACAGTGAGAGTTTTGTCGAAGCGCAGAATATTCCTGCGTTTCTCAATTATTTTTAGACTTAACAACTTGAGCCGCTGTAATACTATTTTATGAAGATGAATATAATGGCTTACGTGTTATTACAATGAGTGGACGGTGCGGGAGGCACGCATTGCAGTGCGAGCACGCCAGAGTCGACAAGAAAAGAGAGTCCGACACCAAAGTGCTACCAAATTTTGACCATAATAAAACTTAGATAAATACATATATAAATAGGCCCTCTACACAAGTATTTTTAATATTTTTACGTTGTTAAATAATTTTAATATAAACTAAATTCAGTTTTAATGATATTTATGGCAATGGCCGAAAGATATAATGATGAATTTAATCCTTTCAACGCCAAGCGCATGATATGATGCGCAACTAAATCTACTGTCTAACGCCAAGCGCATGATATGATGCGCTCGTTAAAACCTTCGTTTTTTAAAGAAACGGAAAGGTAAAAGTTGGCAATATATGTTTTAAAAATCAGTTTGAGTTCCTAGTAAACGATTTCAGTGATTTTATTTACAGAATTTGCGATGAAACAGTGGTATATATAATTATAAAGTCACGCCTTAATTTTAAGAGTTTGTATTTCGCGCGTGGTTTCGATCGTGCTTATTTAGACCACTTTTAGGGTTAGCACAAACGCATCGCGGAAATTCGTTTTTTATACTTTAATTTATGAATCGAAATTAAATTATGTCATCAATATTTCAATGATAATTGTGATTTGTAAATACTTGTGAATATATTTATACGTTATTTCGACTGTTTTAATATTGTCAACTGTTTTTGTGATTGGTTTTTATTGTTTGTAATAATTAAATAATAATTATAATAATTACTATTAAATACTTATTAATAAATATAAATAAGATATAATTATTAAAATATCAATATTAACTCTTAGTAAATATTAAATAATAATAATAATAATAACAAAAACGATTCCTTGTCGTAGAATCATTTTATTTTACTTGTTCTATTTATTTACATTAAATTAATACCATCGTGACCTAACAGGTTACCCCAATGCGTCACGATGGTCGAAAAGTTTATTATTTATTGTATATATATGTGTGTGTGTGTGTAATATATATTACATATTCCGCCTGGAGTGTAGATATGTTGCACTCTTGCCGGTCCCAAGCCCGGATAAAGGAGGAGGGTTTCTATCATGGAGCAAACCAACCAACGTGGATAAATCCAAATAGTTATGAAAAAATCACAAATAAATAATAAATCCGCCCCGATTCATAATGACCTAGACGATCGAAATCTAGATAAACGATTGGACTTCAATTTTGGAAGCTGGAATGTGCAATATTACAACCAGGAAAAATGCAAACAATATCGGAAGAAATACTAAAACTCAAGATATATCTAGAAGCCCTACAAGAAATTAGGTGGAAATGCCAAAACCGATCACCGGTTGTAGTGCCGTAGAAGAAGAAGAAGAAGAATATGTATATATTATAAATTATACATATAATTATATATAGTTAAATGTAACATCGTATCTTGCTATCAAGTTTTATTATTTATTATTTTTATATATAAAGAAATATGACAACCTTCAACAACAACCAATTGCAAACACCATTGATCAAAAACAAACGGTTTGGTTATTAGGGTTATTTTTGTGTACGATATATGTGATTTTGTATGCATCAAAGAAATCTTGTCGATTTGTAAATTTTTATAACAGGATGTAGGTCAGACGAAGAAAAAATGCGTTGCAGATTTATATATTAAAATTATCTCAGTGTGAGCATGACCCTGCTTGTCGTTCGCTTGTATAGTGCCGCGCGCGTTCATGTGTGTGTAGGTGTGTGTACGCGAGCCAACTCGCGGACCGACGAATAGATTTAATTTTGTTGACTCCATATTTCCAACAATACGACTAAAAATGTTTGTTTATTGATATAATTAGAATGTTTAAACCATGTTAATCATACATATATAATTTTAAAATATAAAAATTGAGTATTTTGGCTGTAATGATGTGTTAAACAGAGTAAGTAGCCAAAAAATTATATCGCTAAAAACGCATGGCGTACAGCGAGTAATTAACAATTTACCGGTCGGCGGTCTAAGGGTTAATTTACAATTTGCAGGTGTAGAATTTCTCTTGGACAAAAAAGACGTGATTGAAACGTTCGAATCGGAATCAGACGAAGATTACTGCAATTACGAACTGACTACTTTTCACATTTACATTTAAAATTTTCGTAGAAAGCCTATTTATATTTATATATTTTCATTTATATTTCATGATGGCCAAAAATTGGCGACACTGGTAGCACTGGTGTAACGGATTACTCTCTCTACTAGCAATTTTCGGTGCGTTCGTACGCACGCCGTCGCACATTTGCATTCCTGTATATTGTACATGTAACTTCACATCACAATAAAACGCTACTGCAGCGGCGCAATCTGTGTCTTATTGCCATCCGTTACCTCCCGTCGCCAAATTATTATTTATTATAAAAGCAGTAATAATAATTTTTCATTATTTACAGTTCATATTAAATATGTCAGATACATCGAAGTGTAATAAAAATAAAGAACATCCGTTTAATGTAAATATGATATCAACATTTTGTTATGATAAAAATATAAAAAATATAAATATGATTTTTTGCAGGAAACTTTCTATAATTTTATTTATTTATTAAAATTAAGACCATTGTGACCTGACGGGTTAACTTAATGCATCACGGTGGCTAAAAGTATTAAATATAATAAAATTTAAAAATACATACAAATGTACACATATATACGTATACATACATATACACATATAAATAAAAACAAGATTAAAAGACAAACACATATCACTTCAATTGGTGTGCATAAGAAAATGCCAATATGTCGATGCACGGTCTTTGCCAGAGAAGAGCTGGCTAGTGCTCCAGTCCTAGACTTCACATGCAAGAACAGTAGACGAGACCGAGAACTATAACCACCTTTTGGAGCTGCTCGAGCAGCTTTGCCTTTGCACGCGATACGATGCCTTTGAGCAATTTTCAAAAGTGTTTAATTATATAAACACTTCTGCGAGTTGACAACGAAACGTATCACAGTGCTCCCAGAATGAAAGCACTAGGAAACAGAAACGGATCAAACCCGTATTTCTATATAAATATCAAAGGAATTTACGTTGTATTTTTTCTAGCATTAATTCACTTCGTTGACTTATTACGTATGGAAATCCTGGATTCCATAAAATAGAGACAGTTTTTATTATGCTGCGGACTAGAGCATCATAAAAAGTGGGTATTACTAAAATATTCCTAAAGTAACGCGCATTTCTTAAGATAAAACCGAGCATTTTTAGTGATCTGCTATGAGTGTCGGCAACGTGCAGGCTGAATTTCCAGTGTTTTTCGAAAGTCACACCTAAATCTTCAATAAAGGAAGACCTGTCTAGAATATTACCGCCGAGATGGTAGAAATATTCTGCCGGCATCTACGACCTTGAAAATTAAATTGTGTGACATTTATTTACACTGAAAGGCAATCGGATATTGCAAGCGCACTTCCATAAAGAGTTGAGATCTTCCTACAGATCAAGGGACAAGAAAACATTTATTTGCATAAACCGCGAAAAAAAACTTGATGAATAATTCTAATAATTCGTAGTAAAGATCTTCAGGGGCAAATCCTAAAGATCTTTACTACGTCGTCTTTGCTCAGTAATATTCGTAATATTGAGCGAAGACATACATGTAACTTTTGTTTTGGTAATACAATTATGGAACTGTGTAAAATGCATATGAATTTTTTTCAACTTATCATTTTTGATTTCGAAAAAATGTAAAAACATAAATTTGTTTTATTGCGAACGTTTGAAAAGTAGGAAATGCGTTTGTGAGCGTGCATTAACAATGGCAAATAGGCATAGCATTATATACGATAAGTATATTTTTGAACAAGTATTTGACGTTTCGTTTATCGCAGTGGCAACACCTTTGGCAGACGATCGATTGTCGTTTCTCCGGTCTCAGCTTAATGAGGCGTTTTGACTCTACGTCTACCGGAACCGAAAAGCTCATGACTTTCGCCGATTGATCTAAATCGATCGAACTGCGAGCTGAGATTCGGTCATCTTTAGAGAAGTCGCTGGAGCCACGCCTCTGTTCAAAGTAATCTTCATCACCATTTTTGTCAGATAATTTCGCTCGCCGAATGTCAACTGTCGATTGTTGCTAATTTTCCTTTGAAATATTCATCAGTAAATGTTGCATAATGTTTTAATTGATGTTTTCGTCCCAAACGCTCTTTTCGTTTAGATGTCTGGAGATCAAAAAACTGTCATTAAAGGCAATCTATCCCAATACGTAAAACTGAACGTGGGCGGTAGTCTTTATTACACCACTGTGGGGACGCTGACCAAGAATGACACGATGCTGCGGGCCATGTTTAGCGGGAGAATGGAAGTGTTGATGGATTCCGAAGGTAATGCGTTAATTTTTGCGCTAGAAAAACGCTATTGCGAACATTGACTCGGATCAAATTGCAGGTTGGATACTGATCGATCGATGCGGCAAACACTTTGGAAAGATACTAAACTTTCTGAGAAACGGTTCAGTAGTATTACCCGATAGCAGTAAGGAAGTAGCAGAGTTATTAGTCGAAGCTAAATATTACTTGATAGACGGCTTAGTGGAGGTGTGCTTGAAAGATTTAGCTTCCAAGGAGCATTACGCAGAATCCATTTGTAGAGTCCCCTTGATCACGTCCAATAAGGAAGCTAGAATGTTGATCAACTCTACTACTAAGGTAACAAATTATTATATATACCAGGGGTGGCTTCATTTCTTCAAATTTACTTGGCTGTATATTCATATTTATTATATTATATTCTTAGTGAAAGAAATTATCCATATTTTTAATTAGTCTATTTCCAGTTATACGTACAGTAACAATTATTTTTGCTATTTTCTACTGATATTTCTGACTTCTTCCACTAATATAGTCACAGTAAAGGACTTTATTTATAATTAACGTCCACTCGGTATTGTGTATTGCTTTATCATTCAGCAATATTGCACTAGAAAAACTATTTAAAATCAATGTATGAATTGTTTTTGATTTGAGTCGTCTCAAACGAAAACTTCGAAATAAACAATATATACATATAACCTAATTATTCCTTATAATTGCATTATTATATAGCATTTTATTTTAGTAAATTATGCAAAATATATTAAAAAAAAATAAGTTTAAATATTTTAAATTTAAGTACATATCCATTTTGCTGTTCAAACCCAAACCTAACCTAAATAAATTAACCATTATATTCGTTTAGGTTTGAACAGCAAATGAATACTTCGTAACCCAAATTTGAACTTGGTATTGTTTTAATAAGCAAGTACCAATTGAAATCAATGTGTTCCATCTTCTAAAACTAACATGTTTCTAAATATTTTATTTATGAATTTCAAAATATTTAGTTTAAGTCTATGCTTTTAATTTTGTTCCTTGACAACCCACTGATTAAGAACTACTAATTTTAACATATGTACCAATTCAAGTCAAAACATTTGCTCAATTTTTGTTTTTCAATTCAAAATTTATGCGTTGCACAGAATTCTCGCGAAACAATTCGTTTTCACACATTGCGTGCAAAAAAAACACTCGTTGGTCAAGTGTTTAGGCGGTGGCTGGCATAAAACCGACTAGTACCCAATTTTTCTCCTTATTTTATTATATATAATGACTTTTTAACCAAAAAGCGTTGTTTGCAAATCTATTGCTTTTATTTATTCCGCTTCGTGATAATTACATCATTGGTGAATTTGAGGGTTAAAAACTTTCGCTACTAAGACTCAGGGTTTTGTAAATATCGAATAGACAACAGTCGCTGAAAGATTGGCCATCCCTTTTATATTCGTAATGTAATGGATTATTTGAATTATATGATTTTCAGCCCGTCGTGAAGTTGCTCATCAATAGACATAACAATAAATATTCTTATACTAGTACGTCGGACGATAATCTTCTGAAGAACATAGAATTGTTCGATAAGCTGTCGTTGAGGGCGAGCGGAAGGGTGCTTTTCATAAAAGACGTCACAAGCTCCGAGGAGATATGCTGTTGGTCTTTTTACGGACACGGAAAGAGCTGCGCCGAAGTGTGCTGTACTTCTATAGTGTACGGCACGGATAAGAAGCACACTAAAGTGGAATTTCCCGAGGCTCGGATCTACGAGGAAACTCTGAGCGTTCTCTTGTATGAAAACGGAAGCGGTCCCGATCAGGACGTGATGCAGGCGACTTCTCGCGGCGCCGTCGGAACGTCCAACACGAGCGACGAGGAAGACGACCATCCGTTAGGACACCTCCGCGCAAACAAGCAGAGTAACCAGTCGTAGCGTTT
Source organism: Plectrocnemia conspersa (assembly GCF_051122295.1). NCBI lineage: Eukaryota > Metazoa > Arthropoda > Insecta > Trichoptera > Polycentropodidae > Plectrocnemia > Plectrocnemia conspersa. The sequence goes on from NW_028277165.1 coordinate 31,056,813, forward strand.
AGAATCCGGCTTGGCGCGACTCAGAAATATCAAACAAAGTAACTCTGTCTGCTGAGCCGATGTCCCGCTATAATACTCGTCTGCGTAATAACTATGACATTAACTGGCGGTTTTAAGACTATATACATTATACTCATGTAAACGTTCACTCTGAAAGTTTAAAACAGTTCACGTCAAAGTGCAATACTTAAGTACGCATCGCTGGCGTTTCTCGACGCTCGCATACTTCTTAAAGCTCAATCGTTTGCCAAATTAACTATGTAGATTTATTACGTGCGCGTGTTCGAGGTTCGTATTTACAGTTTAGATTTTCATAGAACGAACGTAGAACGCGCGCACGAGAACAGTGTTGTGTGACCCTAATATGTATTATTTTTGCACTTTAAACTTAACGTATTTTAATAAACACGAGAGGCACCTGACGAGAATCGACAGTAGAGTCGCTAGGAGTTAAGGGTTCTCGCCGTCTGTTCGGCCTCTCCGATGCATCGATATATACATTTATTTATAAGCAATAAACTATCGATTACCGCTCGTTTCTTTACAGAGGTTGTTATATATTTTCTTAATAATTGTACATAATCTATGTAATAAATGTTAGTCGGAGGTAATTATTTTGCGAGTGTTAAATATTGCAATATATGAAACGATACGGTTATCGAGTCGAGCAATATTTAAAACATATATACGCATATTGTTAGTGTAATTTTCTCATATTGTTTGTTGTTTTGTCGCATTTTATTCGACGAAGATGAAAGAACAAGAATTCTATCTTTCACTAAACTGAAGTGGAAAAAATACGTAGAAGTATCTTTAGGTATGTACTGAATATTGTTGTATATATTATAATATATAAGAAAATGTGTAAAGTAGTGCTCAAATAAATATGGACTATTGTTTCTGTAGTGTATTATTTATAGACTATTTTAAAAATCACATATGCAGATAATATGTAGTGATTTCAACTAAGCATGAACAAATAAAACAAGTAAAATCATCATTAAAAAACACCCAAATTGCTAAAAAAGTCACTCGATGGAAGATCATGATAGCTATGCAGACATTGAAATCATTATCCTCGAATACCACTATACAAAAACTCAATTTTTATTTATGAGTTGTGAGACATGCCTAGTAACAATACTCATGGTCTTGTGCACTGTTGTATGTATCCTCTGTCATTGAATGATCGCCCAAAAATTGGTATTTATAATATATATATACACCTCCAGCAATTGTACAAGAGGTGGAGTTAAACAGTAATGCTATTGTTCCTTAATTGATCTTCTCTAATTCGTTCAAAGCAAAGTACAAAAGACCCACAAAGTCTACTCATCATTTTTGCAAATGCAACACTAATTTTTTTGGATCAACCTGGACTCGTCCCCATTCTACACCACCACTCGATACTGACACCTACATTTTTATTGTATACCGATATCTATATTTTTATGCAATAAACTATATAAAACAGTAACACACAGCAATAAGTCGTTCCACTCTGCATAAAAACCTCGAAAATTATGTATGTATGCAACAGTGAATGTGTATTACCAGTGAAAATAATTTTTTACTTGTATTTCAGTAAAATCTTATCGGAATACATTTTCACTAGTAGATATGTGGCAGATGACATCGTAAATGTATATTTCAGTGTTACAAAATATGAAGAAAAGTAAATTGTGGTGCCACATGTTCCACAAATATACATTTTTACTAGTGAAAATATAGCTTCACTGACAGATGCTAATGAAATTATATGCTGTCATTTAACAGGGGTGAAAGGTCCATTTGTGTGCTTTTAAAAACAAAACGTGTTAGTTTAAATTGTGGGGGCTCATTTATATATAAATTTATTTAGGGTTAATTATGGCCAAAACTTGACGTGGACTTCTCTTGACAGATAAGCAACGGCCGGTTCTGCCTCGTGCACCATTCACATATTTTTATGTTCTAAACTTGTAACCATATTTTAATACAATACTACTACAGCGGCTCAATCTACGTCTAATTTCCACCCATCCCTATTCGTCACCAAAAAGTATAAATCTAAGTTATTGAAGTTAACTAATTATTAAAACTTTGCTTATATTTGATAAAAATGTTTTTTCTTATTGAACGATAAAACTATAAATCAATTGATGGATATTGTATTCCTATATACATGTATTCATTTAGATTTTATGATGGTGGCACTCTAGTAACACTGGCGTAACGGGGAAGACATCTCGCGGCAACTCTGAGCCTGCGCCCAGTTCAATTGTAAACAAACATGTAACTTATTCAATAAAAATACTACTGCAGCAGCTCAATTTGTGTCTATTAGCCATCCGTCACCTCTCATCCCCAAACCGTTGACCGCCGACGGAGTCGAAATACGTTTTACTAGCTTAGTTAGTGATATACCATTTCTACTACTGAAAATATAATTTCCCTGAATAATGCATATTCATGTAGGGGGTCGATTTATATGTATTTATTCAGGTTTATAATGGCAAAAACTTGGCGGCACTCTGGTAACACTGGCAGCCCCCGATCTGTTATTTTTATATACACCATGTAATTCTTTAATAGTCAATGAACATACCTACTATTGTAGTGGCTCAATCTGTGTCTAATTGACACCCGTCGCCAAATTCATTCCAACATAAACACATATATCAGCGTTTTCCAAACTGTTACGCTTGCAGACCAGGGACGACAATTCAGCTTTTCCCAGGGGGGGATAGAAGTTGGCCAATCAGTGATTGTTTTTATAATATTTCATTAAATGCCATGCATTTTTGCCTGTTTAGAATTCACGTCAAATGCAATAAAATCGTGCTGTCGCAGTGGAAACATTCATATTACGACTAAGTATCGAATGTAGCATATCTAAACCGAGTTTTGACCAATTATCATTTCTCAGAAGTCAAAAATCCACATCAAAAGTAATAAAATCGTGCTGTCTCCGTCGCAGTGTGAACGCTCGGTAAGCTGTGCAGCCCTGAATACTAAAGCCTGGACTCCAGTGAGGAGAAGGCAATCACAGGGCAGACACTTGAAGAGACTAGCAGATGCCCGCCCGCCCGCGGACAACATGCTGTCATGGACTCTCACATCCTGAGAGGTACTCCACTATACGAGCACCATAGCAGAGGGACAATCTCCTCTATACTGTCGCTGCCACGCCACCTACAAGACCTCTGAGGATCTTCCACCGATAACATCCCTGCGCCAGCTTCTCTGCCACTGTTTGGAGAAAACATTTCGCCTATCATAGTCTGTCGCAATATGTAATATAATCTAATAATAGTTCTCACTAGTTTCCACCTGTGTCTTACTGGCTGTGGTCACACCCCAAAGGGTACAAACCCGAAAACTACATAAATTATATATATATATACTGGTGAAAACGTATTCTGATATGATTTCACTGAAATGACATATTTAAAAATAATTCAGGGATAGATTTGACTGACTTTTTAGATGAGAATTTTCGGTTTAGAATCAGGGACATGATTTCAACTTTTTCAATTATTTCTATTTCACTAAGATTCATATTATTTCTTAATTATTATAATTATTTCTATTTGATTATTTAATAAAAGGAATGTATTTTTCTGTCCAAATTAAAGGGTAATACTGGAACAAGCTTACGAAAAAAAATATTTTAAAACATAATTTAAAGACATTTTTTTCTAATCATTAGCAGTCTAATCTCGGTGATGCTTGGCTTATTTGAAACGTTTTTTTCATTGTGATTGTTAGTCGAGGCATTTTTACTGTGGGGCTGATTTTAACAATCCACGTTGCTAAGTTCTCTTAGATATTTCAATTCCTTCCTCATTTAAAATAGCTGCTAAACCTTTATTTGTAACACACCTGTTTCGCAATGCAATAAACAATTTTTCTGTCCGTCCATATTTATGTTGTGATGTAAGTGCTAACATTCTTTCTATTCTCATCACTAACTGATAAGACACTTTGAATCTTTGGGCTTTTTCTCGATAAGTATGAGTTTCTTTACCGAGTAAAGTAGAAATATTTTTTGTTTGAGCATTTTTAAAAAAAAAAATATTAAATACAGTCGAATTAATCCACAAATTAGCAATTACGAACAATTATGAAATGGGTGATAGTTTAGAGATTAGAAGACAGAACTAGAAATTGGTACACACAGAATAGTCTTCTTTGTTCCATCCGTAACTGAATATAATTATTTTTTTGTTAAAAATCATCGTCTACTTAAATTATTTGCAAAATATGTGAAACGTTGTTAAATATATATACATATACACCTCTGTAAAAGGTTAAATTCGACTATAGTGTAATAGTTTATTATATAAGTTTAACAATTTTAAACAATGGAAATAGTTATGAACCAGTATTTAATATATCGGTATACTATTGTACATGTGTATATTTTTGAATTAAAATCATTACTGACAGATCAATAAATGGGGAAATAACTTTACGAAATGTAATTAATTTTTTGTTGTTTATTTTAAAAAATGAAAATATGTTTTGAGTATTGAAAGCTGATGTTTTTGAAAGCCTGTTTGTAGAAAAGGGTAAGTGGTAAGTGGTAGGTGGTAGTAAGTAAGGCAACATAGTATACGTTAGCACGTGTATTCACTAGCTCTGGAAGACACGGCTTCCTGATCGGGTCCGTTTCTGTTTTCGTACAACAGTATACTGAGCGTCTCTTCATATATCCTAGCTTCGGGGAACTCGACTTTGGTGTGTTTCTTGTCGGTGCCGTACACGATGGAGGTGCAGCACACTTCCGAGTTGGTTTTTCCGTGACTGTAGAACGACCAGCAGCAAATCTCCTCGGAGCCGTCGGAGCCCGTCATGTCTTTGATGAAGAGGATCCTGCCGCTGAATCGCAGCGACAGCTTGTCGAACAGTTCGATGTTTTTGAGGAAGTTGTCGTCCGACGTGCTGGTGTAGGAGTACTTGTTGTTGTGTCGGTTGATGAGAAGCTTGACGACGGGCTGTTGGAAGAGCGTACAGTGAGTATGGCTAGGAGATGAGATGAGATTAGATTAGAATAGAATAGCACCTTGTTGGTGGAGGATATGAGCAGCCGCGCCTCCTTGCCCGACGTGATGAGCGGCACCCTGCAGATGGGCTCGGCGTCGCGCTCCTTCTCGGCGATGACCCTGCGGCAGTCGCGGGCGAGGTCGTCGATGGCGTAGTAGTCGGCCTCGGCCATCAGCTCGGCGACCTCCGAACAGCCGTCCGGGAACGGCACGGCGCCGTTGCGCAGAAAGTTGAGTACGGCGCCGAAGTGCTTGCCGCACCTGTCCACCAGGATCCAACCCTCCGAGTCCGTCAGCACCTCGCGATGCCCCGTGAACATCTCCTCGAGCACCGAGCGCCGGGCCGTCAGCGTGCCGATCGTCGTATAGTAAAGGCTGCCGCCCACGTTCAGCTTCACGTACTGCGACGGCCCGCCCTTGATCAGCGTCTTCCGCTCCCCCGACATCCTGTCTTCTCCCGCCTCCTCCTGCCCCATTCGCCCCCGACGAACTATGCGCCGCCCCGCATCGTTTGACGTGCGGCCGGTATTGCCATCGTTGCCATCGTTGCCCTCGTCTATGGCCGAATATATCATTTTTGTACTTTTATAACTAAGACAAACTTTTCTTTAGGTCGCAAAAACTTATCACCAAACAAGTTCAGGTGGCTTACCATAAATACACACCAGCTTAAGAACTTCTTGACATGCTCTTTCTTTTTTACTTTAGAGGTGTTTAGTTTTTGATTGATTCTTTATTGTTTCTCCCAGTTCTCTCATTGGTATAAAAAAGTAGAGGAGTGGGTCCAGTACATTTGAGCTTTTTTATTTCTGAATAGCTGTCTTTTTGTTTAATTCGAAAGTAGCGAGCTTCAAGGTATGATTTCAATATAGGTGCATAATTAAATTGTCGTGCCGGACCTTGTCGAATGCTTTCTTTTCTTCTAGTGCTTGTCCTATGTTGTGGTGTTGTATGGCCTAGTACAGAGGTCGGCAAAGTGCGGCTCTGGCACAAATATCCAGGGGCATTCGCAAAACAAGGAATTATGGAGCTCTAAATTCGAACGTCTTTGTGTTGATTTGGAAAATTATAATAAAGGTTTGCTAAATTAATAAATAGATTTGGCTCTCAATTTTTTTTATTCGTTGTAATGTACATATTTGGCTCTTTGGCTAATAAGTTTGCCGATCACTGGCCTAGTATATCATTTCAGACTTGCCGGACGAATCTGGTACCCATTTCAGTTTATACAATATTTGACAAAATAAAAATAAAAGTAAACAAGTTTCAATTAAATATAATCTTTAAACATTAATATTTAAAGCAGTCGGAGAGATAGGTGAGTATATTCTCGTACGGATTCGCTTGTATGTATGTGCCTCGTGTCTTGACGCACGGATCAGACGGCGTTTATTATTAAAAAAGCAGAGAGGGTATTATTTGAATATGAAAGAGAGAGAAAATATTTGATTTGGTTGGAAAAAGTTTGTTTACAAAGGTAGTAGGTGTTTTTTGTCGTACGGCAACACCGAAGGAAAGTGACAGAATCGATATTGGCGACGAAGGTGTACGGACTCGAGCGTTTCTAACGTTCGTCGGCGCTTCGTTATTTAAATACGTAAAACGTTTCAAGGTTTCAACGCGAAACGCACGAACATGGTGAAAATGTGACGTCAAACGTCCGTCATGTGCCATTCAGCAAGTGCCATTGATGGAGATTAGAAATACGACTCTAGTTTACGAGTGTACTTGTTCTTCTTAGGTGACGGTTTGTGTTTCGTTAGTTCTCTATATTCTCTTTTTAATTCCCTTATACGAATTGAATTATTATATTGATTTCAGTTGGACTTGTACGTGAAGTAAATATGGCAGAAGATCAGAAGCTAAAAATTCAGCCGTCTAAGTATGTCAAGCTGAACGTGGGAGGAACTCTTTTTTATACTACTTTAGAAACCCTGACCAAACGTGAGACGTCATTGAAAACGATGATGTTGAACTGTCCAAACCATGTGCTCATTGATTCAGAAGGTAAACTAAATAAACAATTATATGCTAAAGAATATTTTACTCATAAAATAATTTATCAAAATCATGTTTTTACAAATAGTTGTGATATACATTGAAACAAATAGGTGCAAATATGATAACCTTTAAATTAAATGGAATTTGAAAGTCAGTTGAGTTTTAAGACAATTTTTGCGCATGCTAACTTGATTCATTATATGTGTGCTCGTATACATGTACAAATGTGGCAGTGGCCGGCATAAAATCGACCAGTACCGTACGAGTTTTTTGCCGCAAACATTTTTGCAAAACTATAATTTTTTGACATTGAATATCTACGTAAGGGCGGGCTAGTGAGGATATTAGGAGTTGCTAGTGAGGTTATTAGGGCTGCCATAAAAGTAGATCTGAGATTAACGATACAGAAGCTAGCACAAAAGCTCAACGTGTTGCCCACATCAGTTCATAGACGTTTAAAAAGTTAGGAAAGGTGTTAATTTTCAGAATATGGGTTTTTGAAGAAAATCGAATGTCAAATTGTTACTGAAGATGAGAAATGGGTCCTTTACTTTAACAGTTATTGGATGCCAATCAATCCCCAATTTCAACCCCGAGAACTTTTAAATTAAAAAAAGGTAATTTTATACCAAGACAGCACTCACTTTCATGTATCCAAGATGACGATGGAAAAAATCAATGGATTTTCTTGGGAACGCCTTTCTCATTCATCGTATTCAACAAACATTGCTCGAAACGACTATCATCTATTTAGATCACTGCAACAGTTTTGAGGTGGAAAAATATATTTTTTAAAAACAACATTTAAGAATTTATTGCTTCCAAAAATACATTATTAATAAATACATGTAAGAAAGAATTGTAGAAAAAGATGTAGAATATTTAATTTAGTAAAAGTATTACACGTTTTAATTTTTAAATCGTTAAACCCGCACCTTATAAAATGCAAAGACTTTTGGAACTATTCGATATTTAAATAATATATTGCTGATATTTTTTTCTAGAATTCACTATTATTTGTGCTTCCAATAACAGTTAACTAAATACTGGTATTAAATTGCCTTTAAGAATTACCTGTATTTCAGTATTAATTATTTAACCTATTTTCTATTGATTATTTAATATTTTCTCTAGTCACTGTTTTTATAGTTCGAATTGTTTATCGTTCTTCGTTATTCTTACAATTGTGTTTTTTGTCTATTTTAAATGTTTTTATATATGTACATTCAAATAAGTAGGAATTATCAATTAGTTTGATATATATTATTTAGTGGCACAAGTAAATAGCTGCGCGAAACTATTGATAAAAAATATGATTTTTAGATAATATGCTGTTTTGAAAAGCATTTTCTATATGAATAATGAGATATCGAACGGTTACCGTAATTAACGTACAATATTACAAACTAGCATAAATTATTTGCAATATTTTTTTTTTATTGAATCTTTGTTGAAAACGATAGCTTAGCATAACATTACAAGCCAATTGAATGCCGTATAAGCGCATCAGTGTTTCTTAACAATAGTATTATAAATGACGCATATTTGCTTCACCGTTTGACGATTGTTTTTTTATATGACGCATATAAGTCATAGACCTGTAAAGTGTTAATATCAGCAAATTAATGCATATACATACATATGTGAATACAAAAATATAATGACTACTAACAAAAAAATTGCACGTGCTTACGTCATATTGTCAAAAAAATGCTAATTTTGTACTTACTTATTTTTGTTGTTTTTTCCAGGTTGTATTATTATAGACCGTAGCGGCAAGCATTTCGGGACAATATTAAACTATATAAGGGACGGTTCGACACTGTTGCCGGATAATCTTAAGGAAACTGCCGAATTATTAAGCGAGGCACAATATTTTAAAGTAGTCGAATTAGCGAAAACATTAGAAACGATTTTAGCGAGAGAAGTGTTAAACAACGAGCTTATATGTAGGGTACCATTGGTCACTTCGAGTAAGGAGGCCCACTCGCTGATAAGTTCAACAAAAAAGGTATGATCGCACTCTCGATTTAATTTTGGCGTTTTTTTTTACGATTTAATTTTTACAGCCAGTCATAAAGCTGCTCTTCAACCGACATAACAACAAATATTCATATACACACTCGTCCGATGACAACTTGCTGAAGAATCTCGAGCTGTTCGATAAGCTGACGATTAGATACTTCGACCACGTGCTGTTCATCAAAGACGTGGACGAGGTTTCGCAGGAGATATGCTGTTGGTCATTTTATAAATGTGGTAAATATTATAAGACTGTGTGCTGCACGTCAAACGTGTATGAGACTGACAAAATGTACACCAAAGTTGAATTCCCCGAGGCGCGCATCAACGAGGAGGCGGACGTTATATTAAAGGGCTGTAGGCCTAGTATCGAAATTATGAAATTCACCACCAACATGCATTAGGAGTTTTTTTATATACACAAAATTCTCGAGTCATATAAAATATACATAGTATTTTAATAAATGTAATATTTTTAAATAAGGATGTGTATATAAGTTGTTTTATTAAGATTTTTTTTACGTTGTATTGTGTATTCATACCGTCCCCAAAGTGTAGAACATCAATATTGTAATGTGATTCAAAAGTATTGTATTATATTTGTTAGAAGAGAGTTGTTGTTTTTATTTGCACCGGAAGATTAAATATATTATTTTGATTGAACGTGTTATTTTATTCGTTTAACTTAGCACAATGTAGCACCTCTTGATTTTACCCCTACAATTTTGCAAGTATTAGCTTGATGGATTGGCAAGGTTTAATGACAGGCTTTCATCCCACTTGCTTCATAGGCGCTGAAGTTCTGTAAGTCTGATATTAATCATCTGTAATTTGTAACCAACGAAATGTCTGCTCTGTTGTACTATTATATGTCAGATTAAATATGATTATTTAATGTATTTAACTCATAATTATTATGATTTTTTAACATATATTGCAAATTGCTTAAAATACTTGTTTGTAGTAATACATTTTACTTTTAAATAGAATGTGATTTGTTTTTTAGATAACATTTCAACAAACGGTTTCTAAACTCGTTACTTCCTATCGACATTTATTGCAAAGGGTCATCTGTTAACGCCATCCTGAAATTGTGATTTTGTGTATTTCATCTTTGAAAAAGTCTTTTCACGTATGTGCCGCTGACTAAATATAAATCACTGAGGGTATGATCTTAATTCATTATATTCGCCGCCTGGAAGACACATTTATAAAATTATGTTAGTTTCTTTTCTTAAAATTTGTCTTTTAGCATGTTATTACTTACAGGTGAAGATTAAGTAAAAGCTTTTGGGAGGGGGGGAATGGGGCAATCCCTTGAATTAGGGTAGAAAAATCTATGTTATTCAATGAAATACTATGAATCTTAATGAAATCGAAGTATTAAAAAAATTATAACCTACTGGTCAACTTTTAGCAGTTCTCGCCCTGGAAATAGCTGAATTTAAACGACCTGATCCTAAACCAGAAAATCTAAAAAAAATCGCAAATCCATATCGAAAATATTTTTAAAATGTTATTTCAGTTAAATCATATCGGAATACATTTCAAGTTATATTTTCACTAGTGAAGTACAACATTTTTCACCAGTATATAATGTCTATGAAACTCAATTTGACAGTTGCGAAACGTCCATTTGCTGTTCAAACCCAAACCTAATCCAATACAAGTTTCAAAATTAATTATAGTTTTGGAACTTCATTAAATCAAATCCAAAATACAAACCAAGCTAACTCATCTCTCAGGGGGAAATAAGCGAAGGACGTACAGACAGACGTCGTATCTCGCATAATGCTCCATAGTTTGTGCACTTACACTACGTTTTTGAAATATGATAGCTACCCTTACCAATATTACTGCGGACTACTGATAAGAAATTATTGGTCAAAATATATTCAAATCAATTTTGGCAGTGGGAACGCTCTGTAACGAGCGTTCCCACTGAAACGTCAACGGCATGCTTTTATTGGATTTTTAACTTCTGAGAAGGGAAAATTGTTTTTTGTGCACTTTTATTGGTCAAAATTCGGTTTAGATATGCTTCATTTGATTCTCAGTTTTTGTAAGTCGTAATATTGCTATAAAAAGTCTTAATATGAACGCTAGTTTCTACTGCTGATGTTATTGATTTTGACGTGAATTCTAAACAGGCTAGAAAAAGGCACGTCATTAAATGAAATACTAAAAAAACAACCATTGCTTTGCCAATTTTTGCTCCTCCCTCTGGAAAAAGCTAAAATGACATTCCTGCTCTTCAATTAGCAGCAACTAAGCAGCATCGGTAAGGTGCGCCGCTATTACAAAATTTTAATAAGTTTATTATTTTCATTTTTAATTTAGTGTGGAGCAAACCAGAACTCACTTCACTCAAAAAACATGAATTTAGCAAGGGCGCCAAGTCAAAAAGATTAGGAACCACTGGGTGAGGTCAAAAATAAATATTCGAAATTATTTAGTTTTGCTATTAAATTGGCTATTGATGTTACTCACAATGTGCTCAGCACTTCTAGAAATTGCTTTCACCGAAACTGATCGATTGAAATAAATTTAAATAATAATTAACTTAATAATTTTACAGTAGATAAAGATTCACAATATTCTTTATGGAAAGCAATGAAAAGGGCAAAAAACTAAACTCATGAGCCGCCAATCAAAACGATAAATTGAGATTGGGTAAGAGATAACAAGCTAAAAGCAAACGCTTTTACTAATCATCCTAAGGAAGTTTTCAAACCCAATGAAATTGAAATACAGGACGACACAGGAAGGCAAATAAAAAACCAAGAATATTAAGAAATAAAATATGTAACAGCAGCAGAAGTAGCTATAGAAATAATAACTAATATTAATTCAAATAATGCACCCGGATTTGTCTTAGTAACTGGCGAAATTATGAAAAAGCTTCTAAAATATCATACGAAACTTTAAACATACAAAATTCTCAAATCCACTAGTCTCTAATTTTGTGGATTTGCCAGTGAGATTGTGAATATCCACGGGAAATAAAATGAAAACAAAATATCGCAAAAAGCGTTACACGGGGCACTGAAGAAGCTGTTGATTTATAAATGCATTACGTCACAGAGGAATACGAAGCAATAGGAGCACCACATACGGTCGTATCGCACAACTCTTTGATTAGCGCCTGCCCTAGATTTTTTGGCCCCATAGGAAAAAAGCAAGTTGGTCCCCCCCATATATTTATATTATTAGCCCATTACATATATTATTTTAATTTATTTTTTATTACAAATTTGACTATCATGACTTACAGGTTTCTCCAGTGCGACATGATGACTATTACACAAATAATAATTATATAATGAAATCTTATGAAAAAAAAACAGTTATGTTGAAAACCTAAAATAAATGAGCACCACAACACATATTGCCAATAAGTGACACGCGCTTCGCGTAACAAAGATGAGCATCTTTGATGCCTTACTTTAGCGATGTGTTAAATTTTTTTCAACAATATTGATTTCAAGTAGGTGGAATTATTATAAACATGACAATGAATGATTTAGTTGTAAGTCCCAGTAACTTTGTAGGCAATGTATATTTGAAATTATAGTGCGTTTTTCAAGAACAACGTTAACGCGAAACGCAGTTATTTTGGCAAGAAAATTGACCAGTAAAGCAGGTAAGTAAAAGTTGCGTTTCGACAAAGTTAACTAGTAAATTCGACGACATTGTAACATGCCAACTTTGTCAAGTCGGGTCGCAAACTTTTTCCCTTTCGTGCTTGTGTGCGCGATTTATGCGGACGAGACCGAAACTTTGCACGATTTTATAAATTGGCCTATTATTTCAGAGAAAGAGAGAGAGGTAGGACGCGGAGATAGCTGGTGGGTGGGCGTGGGTGGTTTCCTTTTCGCCGCCCACGTTTTCTTGCGCCCGTGGGCGGCCGCCCACGCGGGAGCAATACCCTCCGATGTCAAGTGTTTAACACAAATCTAATCAGCGGTGCTCGCAAATTTTCATTATGGGACCCAAAGCCAATTTTTCAAGATTAGCAAACGGTAATATCGATGGAGACGCGACGAAAATTATTACGTAATTTTTAATATATTGATTCGTTCGGCAAGTAATAAAGTCGCTTGAATAACTCAAGCATGAGTTTTTTCAGCGAGCCATTAAAGGATTGCTATTTTTGGAAAATACCATACATACAATGACTACATTATTTTTTGTAATACATTAAGAATATTAATGGCGAATTTAATAAATGCGTTTCTAGAAGTGTTTTAGAATATATCAACTTAACTATCTGTCAATATCTGGTTATTGAGTGCGCAATACTTAGGCCCTGGGCGCAGCTTATTTTTAGTCGAGTGACTGATACCTTAAAGACCTAGGTTCGAATTCCATATGAACCCAGGTGTCTGACTATTGCAATATTTTTTCAAACAGCTTTGTCATTCTTGTATTCTAGTGTATTTCGATAAATTTATATACAAATAAAAAACATAGTGAAATTTTTATTTCTAAAGATTGTGTCAAATAGCGCTCTCTAATTTAAAATATTTCGAATTACTTTAGTGATGAATCAGTTTATTGTCACATACGGTCTGCACTGAGTTTGAAGCTCTATCGGCCAGTATGATTTAATATATAAGGTTTCGTTTCTCACACTGCAATTTCACTTAAAACTAAATATCCGATAAACACCGTGGGTTTTCAAAATGATCTGATTGATGAACCCAATAACATTTCAATAAAAATATATCGTGATATATAAGGGTGAGTCAAGAAATTGTTTCTATGTATTTAATTAGCATTAAACTGAATATGTTACAAAATGGCGCAGTTTTAATATATTTAGTAATTTACTATCTAACCGACAGTTAAAAATAAAGTAATACATACAAAAAAACCACAAAGCCACTTGTATTTATAAAGACATCTCCATAGTGTAGTTGATTCTATATACAATAGCCCTTTCTCATTTCAAATATTTCGATTGAGTTTATCGATTCATTTGTCTATTGTTATCTCTAACGGTCAGTTTAGTGTTTTGTGCGTCGATTCCACTTATAACGAAAAAAGGGTTTTCAAAATGGTCTGATCGAAGAAAGCAATTTATTTAAAGGTACTATTATTTTATTAAAAATATACTACTAACGTTATCATGATATGAAATAGGGTATTTTAAATAATTTTATAAAATTGTTTCAATGTATTAAACTACCATTAAACATAATTACGCAGTTTTAGAATATTTAAAAATTACTGTAAAATATCTTTTTAATCATATGTTAAAGATGTTAAAGATAATATTTTAATTATTATCCTATCATTAACAATATACTAATTAACTAACATACACATAGTTTCGAGATACTTAAACATTTGTATTTTGCCTTGAGGACTTCTCGTATTAACATCGTAAAGTTTAACGTAAAGTAAACCTTTGTATTATATATAAAAGTTAACTTGTGTATTTATTTCAATATTATAATTATTTTTTAAAACGCTACTAGTGTATAAATATTTTAATGTTACAATAAATTAAAAATAATAATATAAAATAAAATGTTGTTTGTTATAATTAAGAAAAAAAAAATTAAATACCTTTTACAATTTAAATGGAAGAGAAAAAAAATAATGGATTAGGTGCTAATTTAAGTACATTTAGTTGAAGGTCAGGAACCATTGATATGCTGTTCTTAGCCGCTAAGCCATGTGCTTATATACAATAAAAAATATATGAATGACTAACTAATCTAGCTTATACAACAATATAGTAGTAATATTATACACATATTTAAAAAAAACTTTATTTATAGATTTTTAAAGAATTTATTATATTTTTACATCAACAAGTAGATCACACAGCTCGTAAATATATTTTTTATCTTTAATGTAATTTGTATTAAAAAATTTGCTGCTGTTGCTATTAATCGTACTAAATAAATTATACGTTTAATCTAACTATGTAATTAGTTATGAAACATAGCATTTTCCAAATATCCTAAATACCTTTATGTTGACTTTAGCTCATTTTTCATAACTGTGTGTAAATTTTTTTTTACGTCTTATTGGAGCAAGGTATTTCGCATGTACCCAGAGCATTTTTGCGTAAACTGTTTGTTATTTGCTTAACCGTTTAAAACCATGTCCTTTTTGATAGAGCTACTGCTTAAAATAGTTCAATTTTAGCCGAAAAAAAAATATTTTCAATAAAAAAAATAGGGGTTATTTGGTACATTGCCTTTTTATGCCATAAAATTATAATATATATGTATAAACCAAATTGTATAACTAAAAATTTACGTAACTCGTTTTTTATCATGAGAAAAAATAATGAAAGAGATTCTAAAATTGTAATAATATTAAAATAGTGATGCAAGAAACACAAGAAGTAATACAATAATCGATAAATATTCAATATGCAAAGCGACAAAAGTTCCGACAAATGTACTTAAATTAGGGTTTAGACCATTATTTTTTTTCTCTTTCACTTAATATGTAAAAGGTTTTTTAGTATTTTTTCCCTTAATAATAACAACTAACGTTTTTTTTATATTCCTATTTTTTTAATTTATTGTTACATTAAAATGTTTATAAACCAGTAAATTGTACATTGGTGTATTATGTTTAATAATTTATATAATATTTATACGATCTTAAATTATATTTGATTTGTTTTTCTAAATGAAACAATTTGTATATTTGAGCAACATAGGTAGTCAATTTTTCTTAATATACCCGAGTGACTAGTGCCGCTCTAAGATTTATGAACTCTTATACGCCTTTATTTTGTTTCGAAATGTGAGACAATGAGACGGTCCTTCTTGAAAAAAAGCTTTTATATGCTTTAGAAAAACATTTGTGAATATAATGTTTGTGGCGGTGCTTACTATGAACGAATTCGTAGAAAGAAGCAAAATGTTGAAATGGCCCACCTTTTATTATCTTTTAATGTGCGTCGCAAATTTTTGTTATTTAAGTTATTTATATTTGTTGCAAGACGATCGCACTGAATTTATTTCTAGTTATTTAATTTACATATATGCAAATTCGCACATATTTATATATATCAAATTCATTCCAAACATTTTTAGCTATTATATATACAATAAATTCGATTAAATCATGCATTTAAAATGTTACATAAATTTTGCTGAGTTAATTCAATCGCAGCTGATCTTAATTCTGTTGATTTAACTAACATGCAATTCAATATGACTTCGTAGAATTAGCCATTAGCGAAAGTGCACTTTTGGTAAAACATACGATAGGAATGATTTATTCTTTATTATTATGAATCTTGGAATACGTGCATTATATTTTTTTAAATATTGTATAAGTACATGACGGATTTTGGTATTTATTCATTTTGAGACACAGGTTCGTTATTTCGGGTTGCATTTGCTTACCCTAAAAAAATGTTAAAATAATGAGACACTTCTTAAAAAAAATCGTATTTAATTTAAAATAAAATTCACTGCGACTCATTATTTTATGTAGACACACAATAAAAATATAAGCATTTTCTTTGTAAAACTTTAATCATAGAATTATCTGTCAAAAATCTAATACTCAATTAAAACATATTTTATTTTACTGAAAAAAGTTCGTGTGCTGTACATTTTATTAAAATGTAGCAATATTTAGGATATAAGTAAGCAGTAAAAAATTTAACATGAAGAGGGGTTGTTATTTCATATATAAATTTACAAACCGGCTAATTTTTGCTCCTTGAAAAAATCTAAAATGACGTCCCTGATCCAAAACTTTGTAAAATAATAAATTAAGCTTTTGACGCCCTCGCAGTAATTTGCACAGCATTGTACTATGTATATCTTAAAAAATTCAGAAAGTTTAACGATTATGAAGGCAATTAATTAATAATTAACAATTAGTATTATTCAATATTTTTTTTTAATTAAATATTATTTTACAAGTAATTATTTGATTTTTTAACTAATTGGTTGAATAAATTATTATCGGTAAAACTGAGAAAAAAATACGAATTGCTTAGAACCCTAATCACGATAGATCACAGCCGATAATAATACAATACGACACGCCAGCGAAGACCCTTGTACTCCCAAGCCATTTCAACTCCACCGTCTGATAGCGACATCTATATTTAACTACATTACGTATATATGTGGTCAGGCCCTATGTTAGGGCAAGGCGAGTTAGGCAACACCTTGGGCCCCGCACGAAATTTTTTTTACATTCGTAGTGGGAACGCTCCGTTATTCTTGTTTTTGTTTTTGCGCTCTCCTATTGGGCAAAATATGGTTTAGATGTGCTGTATTATATTTGTAATATTATTTTTAAAAGTCGTAGAATTACTGCTTGATAACCGAGCGTTAGACGGTACGATTTTAATGCTTTTGACGTGGATTTTAGATTTCTGAGAAGGGATAATTATTTTTGCGCTTTTCTATTGGGCAAAATATGGTTTAGATATGCTATATTATATGTATAATATTATTTTTAATAGTCGTAGTATTAGTGCTTGATAACCGAGCGTTGTCTTTGTGACGGCGACGGCATGCTTTTATTATTTTTGACTTCTGAGAAGGGATAATTGTTTTTTGTGCTCTCCTATTGCTTAAAATTTGGTTTAGATGTTTTACATTAAATTTTTAATATTCATTTTAAAAGTCGTAGTATGGACGCTAGATAACTAAAATTTTTACTGCGATGGCGACGGCACGATTTTATTACTTTTGACGTGGATTTTTGACTTCTGAAAAGGGCTAATTGCTTTTTGCGCTCTCTTATTAGATGTGCTATATTATATTTGTAATATTATTTTTTAAAATCGTAGTATGAGCGCTTGATAACCGAGCGTTCCTACTGCAATGGCGCCGCCATGACTTTATTGCGTTTGATCTGATTTTTAGACTTCTGAGAAAATATAATTGCTTTTTGTGCTCTCATATTGGTCAAAATTTGGTTTAGATGTGCTACATTAAATTTGTAATATTATTTTTAAAGTCATAGTATGAGCGTTACCTAACCAAACTTTCCACTGCGATGGCAACGGCACGATTTTATTGCTTTTGACGTAGATTAAATTTGGCCAAAAAAATTTCGACAGTTCGTACATAATTTCTGTACAGCAATTGAACAAGTTTAACGCTTTTAGCAATCCATTTCGTATATGTTTTGTTGCAAACTAACATTTGACTCATGCGTGATTATTGACAGTGTTGCCAACATAAAAAACTCGAATTGAATCACCTGATTCACATTAAAAAACTTTTGCAATATATAATATCTTCTTATATTATTAATCATTTTATGCCTGAAATAGTTGTACAAAATAATAATAATAATAATAAATATACATTAAAAAATAAAATATATTTTTTAGAACATTTACTCTAAAAACATACGTGAGAAATTTAAATCAGCAATATGGCTCAATAATTGTTTCATAAAATGATTTTTTGGAGGATTACTATTGAACAGATTAGGTGCAAGCGAGCGATAATTGGCCTGAACAGTGAACACCCCATGAATAACACAAAGAATTTGTTTTATGGAACATACTTTTGTTTGATATTTTTATAATGTAATAATTTTTTTCACCTACTAAAAAATATATTAATTATTATTATTTATACATATATATTCTAACACTAGTGTAATTTTAAATTAAAAACGATTTATTGCCTTTGATGCCTTTTGAAGTCGGCCAGGAAATGCATTTCTTAACGAAATCGATCACTAGCTGGCTAACTATTGCCCCCCCCTCCTTTTAAAAAAGCTGAAATTATATATCACTGACCTGTATATGCTAATTTATATATGTTTTTGAGTCAAAGTCACACTGAAAGAGATATGCAGTTACCAAATAGCAGTCAGAAATTTAAGTTAGTTTATAAAGAGTTGATTCAGCAGGCAAATATACCTTGATAATAATGTAATTTAATATATTTATCATATATTATATATTCGCAAAGCTTTGTACGGCTAAAATATATAGCTCAATTGAAATGCTGAATTAAATTAAATTAACAAAGATATACTTGTCATTAGAATTGATTCAGAAAAATAAATAATGTTTATGTAGAAAGATTATGTAATACTGAACAATAGTAAAAATAATTTACGTCGTGGTTATACGTAACGTTAACGTAACACTCAATGAAACGTATACGCCGAATCTGAACCGACGATCAAAACGAGTTTAACCTTCCCGCCCATCGCCTTTGTGTTTCACCATACTCCAATCAACCGTTCCATCGCCATTTTCTCGGCACACATACCCATATATATATTCATACAAATCACCACGTATCAGAATATTAAAAAAAAATAATAACATCAGTTCTATTTGCATTCACATGCACAACCGACCGTCGGCTCGCCGGCGTCCGTAGTGGCGTAGCAGCGGCGTGTGGGCGCTCTCGTAGAGGGCTCGTAGCGATGACGTAGCGGAGGGGGCGCGCGGGCGCGGGGGCGGAGTCCTATCGACCCGCTCGGGCCTGCGCCGCCAGTGCGAGCCCCGCGGCCCACAGGACGCACGTCGCGGCCCGAAGCCAACAACCATCAACGCACAGGTCAGTGCTACGAGCCTACGAGATCATAGTCGCAAATACCGTCAAATGTTATCGAATCCTCTATATGTCTCTTTATGGTGTTTTTGGGAGTTGTTTATGTGAATCTAAAGGTCTACACGTGACTCCTTGACAGCGTCGTTCGACGCTGTGTGTCAAATTGGAGGCTTTGTTTGCTACGAGAGAGAGAGAGAATCAGATAAATAACAACAGTGTTTTTGTGATATACGTGTGTTGTGTGACTGTTTTTGGTATGTGGAAATATTTTGAGAACATTTCTGTGGTTTGATACTAAAACAGCCAATGTCAGAAATATATATTTTGTTTATAAAAGTTTTGCTCTAATTAATTTTAAAGGTGAATGAGTTACGGTTTCATTATTTCGTCTGTTTTGGACATTTTATTAACCCATTTTAAACTTGAAAGATAATTTATAAAATATTTCTTCAAAAAAACTGTTCCTTTAAATTAGACTATTACAAGAGTCAGGGTATCTGTTTTATTATATTTTGCTTAAGCAAATCTGCTTTTAAGTTTATATATGCTAATTATTAAGCAATATTTATTTGGATTATTAAAACATTAGTTGTCCCTGCATGGATTTTGTGACAATTTTTAATTAATATAATTTTTTTTTAATGATTAAAAAGTATATTTTGCTAAAAGCTCATTTATTTACATTTATCAATAACTTTTCAATTAAATTCATACATATTTAAATTAAATAAAAAAATTTAAGTAACGTTAAAGTCAAATTTCTATTAATTAAGCATTGTAAATATGTATTTTTTACTCCCTTTTTATATTGCATAGGAAATTTCATCGTCTTTAATTGTTCTGAGAAGGTTGTATTTTTTTTATAATGAATTTTATTACGTCGCTTATTTACTTACGTTCTGCACGAAAAATATATTTTAGAATAAATTTCACGAGCTTTTATTATATTATAATATAAATACAAAAGTATTAATTTAAAAGTATTTTTTTTAACAGCAAATTTTTAATAAAACTTTTATTTCAATAATATAATTAATTTTATAAACTCACCACTGGTTTATAACCACTGTATACAATTTTCTTATTGGCTAACTAAGAATTTAAAATTAAACGTTGATGGGTTAAATTCTAATGGAAAAAACTCAAATCTTTTAATAATTTAAGTGAAAAAAAATAGTTAATGTATATTATGCAATGTTTAATGGTATAATTATTTGTAGTATATTGACCATTATGACGCATTGGGGAAAACCGTTTTTGACAAATTAATTTTTAATTTTTCTATTTATATTTTTGGATTCAAACTGCATTTTAAAATATATGCTTCTCTATTTTATCAGTATATATTTTATTGTAAGTTTAAATAAAACAGTCAGGCTTGCATTGAGAAACTGACGTTTGTTCTTTTTAAAATATAAATTATCGAAATTTATGTTTTTTGCTAGCAGCCTTGATGAATGGTGAACGGGTTTATTTTGGCTAATTATATGTTTATCAATCTACGCCTCTGAATAAATTATCTTGTATATCTATTTGTAAAAAAGTTTTATATAGTGCGATATTGATAAATGGTAGTTATAGTAGTTGCCCATAATGATTCTTAATTTCTGTTTTTAAGGCCAAATGTGTGTACCTTTGCAGCCAAATAGACACTGAAACAGTTTATTATAATAAGCATATTTAAAATACCACATATATGTATATATATATATATATATATATATATATATATATATATATATATATATATATATATATATATATATATATATATATATATATATATATATATATATATATATATATATATATATATATATATATATATATATATATATATATATATATATATATATATATATATATATATATATATATATATATATATATATATATATATATATATATATATATATATATATATATATATATATATATATATATATATATATATATATATATATATATATATATATATATATATATATATATATATATATAAGACGAGGTGATTTTAAAAGCCATGGAGTTTTTGCCGGAGTGTCGAGTTGAGTTATTGTCAGGTGTAATCTGTAGCAACGATGCTGGATTAGCGTAACTAGCCGAGTCCCTGGAGCATCTTTATCCATCTGTTTATCTGCCTCTCTATGACTAATTACTACATATTTTATATTGATATTTCGAGACAGTTCTCGTGAATCTTAGATAAAGATGTTTGCAGGGCACTTTTTTGACACGCAAAAAATGTGCTTATAGAGTATGTCATCATATTAACGATCGTTAACAAAAGCAATAATCGTTTTGCGCAGAGAAAATCGTGCATCTTATCTAAACAATTATTAGTTTTCGGTACTTATAGGTGCATAAAAGTGATTAATGCTTCGAAATATGTGATTCGTGAAATAATAACATATATTAAAACAATTGTTTAGTCCCAAGATCTCTCTTTCATTGTTAGGCTTTACTGTATTTTTTTTCTTTTGTTCGAAATGCTTGTTTAAATGATATTATGACGCATTGGGAAAACCTGTCAAATTATACTGCTCAGATTTTTTATAAAAAATATATGTGTAGAAATAGTAAGCTTTTATTTTACAATAATCCAAATTTTATTTATATTATTACAATATTGCGAATCACGTTATTGAACAATAAAATTGCCATTTAATGGATTATTGCGTAAACAAAAATTGAGCACAAGAAAATTACATACAGATTCTAAACATACATAGGCGATTGTTAAATATATTTTAGTTGCAATTCCAACTCCTTTATATTTTTCTCTATTTTTGAGTTAATTATAGGAAATTTAAGTCAGTAAATCATATGAATGTTAATCACTAATATTATTAAAAAGTATTTTTAAAATATAATATTTTTAAATTAAAATCAAATTATATTATACAGTTTTTTTTTATAAATTTTGACGTATTCTTAAACATACATATATGTGTTTATTGCTCAATTATATTCAAAATTTTGCTGTGCGCGATTTTCATTCGTGCAATAATTACCGAAGCAAAATTATTACATTTTTATTTTTTAGATAAATGTCAATATTTTTAATAGAACACTATTATTATAAACTAGGCTGTGCAATGCATTTTACTTCCATAAAAATTGTATAAAACATTTGTTTGATTTGGTATATTTTATAGTATTGATATAATACGATATTTAATATCATATATTTAATTTATAGTCTTAAAGTTATGTGAATATAATAAGTATTTAATTAAATATGTTGATGCTAATAAAACTTAATTTTTTATATAAAATATATCAATATTTAATATTTATAAATAAATTATTTTTTTAAAGGCAATACATATATAATATACATCAGCACCATAGATCAGTGGTATATGTCGGTGATTAATACCTGAAAGACCTGGGTTCGATTCTCATATTATATAAACCCTAATGCTTTTTAATTTCTATCGTACCTAAGAAATCAGCAGTAGTGATTATTATATAATTATAATCCCAATAGATCATTATTTATCTTGTTAATTTAGTGAATTGAAATTTAAATCAAAATATTTAAGCTTAAAAAGATATTGAAGATTTTATAAAATTAAAAATACATTTCTATACTAATATTAATGGTATTTTTATACATTTTTTTCCTTAAAATATATAATTATAGTACTCAGTAAAAAAGTAAGCTTTAGATAAACCATAATTATATTTAATATTATATAACGTTTATATATTACATATTTGCGGCTAAAAATTGTTTCAAGGTAAAACCTAGCGAATTATTATAAATGCTAAATTTAGCTACAAAAAATATTAGCAACTGCAGCAAAAAATCATATTTATTATATATAATCATTTACTTTGCACAAAATATATTGACTTTTTATATTATATATGGATTCAGCTTTTCATTAATATACTTGTAGTATAGTAGCATTTGATGTAGTGATTATCAAGCTATTTTATTTTAAATCATAATTATAATGTTTTAATTCAACTTTAATTTGGCTCAAAATTGTATAATTTTATAAATTGAGTTAATATAAATTTTGTTAAAAAATTGTAGTCAAGTTTAATCTTAGAATCATATTGATATGCTAAAAAGTAAAAGGTTTAAAAAATATTAACGAATACAACAAATATGTTTAACAAATTTATCAAATTTCTAACTCAAACTAAAAGATTATTTTTATATTTATGTATAGTATTGAATCTCACTATTTACTTAGAAGTTATTGATTATTTTATTGGGTTAACACATGTCATATAAAAGCACACAACGGAAAATTTGCAATGAAAAAATACAAAATAAATAGAAATATAGTTTTATATACAACTTTTAGTTGATTTGTATTATTTTTCTGATAAAAAAATCAAGGAATCTGTTTTATTATGTATTATTATATTAAATAAAGCAAATTTATTTTAAATGTTGCCATATTCTAATCTCATATTTGCCCTTTTTTTTGATTGTTCATTTTTAAAAATTTAGATTAATTAGGTGGCAAGGTTTTTATTTTTTTTCTATAATAATTTTAAAACATTTTTAGTTAATTCGTATTACTTCGATGAAAATTGGTTTGATATTACTATAAAACAGATGGAAATAAAACATATTTATTTGGGATCAATACATATGTAATATGTAAAATATTTATACGAACCATCCAGTTTTTCAACGAGCTTGCAAAGACGTGAAGAGAGAAGCGGTGGCTTCTGCAAAATTCGATGGTCTGAATTTGGTTCGGCCTCCTTTTGGTCGAAGTTCGTACGAAGCTAGTGAGTTAGTGTTCTAATGGCTTGAATCCCAACGGAATCCTGAAGAAGTCTCTTGAGAAATGATCTTTGGTGGGCCACGTTTCCATATTTATACTCATGAACTCCTCCATAAGTGTTTTCGTTTTTCACCCCTTTTGGTGGAACGGCCAATTACAAAACGGTGGCGAGTTTTTAATGGCAATCTCGAATGTACGTGCCATCATTTCTTAAGGTATTTGCGAAAAATACTTCAGATCTTTCTAATTCATAGAGGATACTTTGAAATTATCTGCAAAAAGGTTTTTTACGGTGGTGTTCAATTTAAAAAAAAACATGCATTTGTAAATCACTCACCGATTATCACCGGTGCTTATGATTTGACAAATTTATATTGAGATTTGTTTTATATATTAAAATGCATTTTAATATATAAAACAAATATTAAAAAAGCTTAATAAAAAGCTCTTTAAAATATAAAGCTTAATGAAAAGGTCAACATAAATAATGTATTTATAAAATATAAGCTGTATAGCTTAAAATATAAATTATATGTATATGAAAACTAGATAGCAAATTTGAAAGTAAAAATAATAATAAAATATTTCAGAAAATCTTTTTAATGTGTTGATTGTAACTTCATTGTAATTTATTGGATTAGCAATCTAATGGTAATGGCATGTTAGATGTACAATAATAATAAAATCAAACCAATAGTTTCGACAGCCCTTCGTTTCGGTTAAATTTTAATCGAGTAGTTAACGCCGGGTGTTATCGCACGTCAATGGAATATGAATAGTCGGACATTGTAGAGCAATGACGGACTTGGTAGGCGATCAAGTAATTAATCCGGATCTGAGTTTAATGCGGTGTATTGTACCTGGTCGGCTTAATTCACCTGTCAGTCGAGATTCCACAGGTTAAGGGCGTTTAAGCGTTTTCCATCGGTCGTTTACCCTTGCATTTCCTTTGTGTGAAAGGGACGATACGCTCGTAGCCAATCTATCGGGTTGTATACGAAAATAATTGGATACGATCAATCTAGTTTGGGATTTATGTACTATGTGATTTAAGTGGTGTTATTGTGAAATTGGATATAGAAAACTGTATTAATACACTGAAATGTATCACATTATTAAGTTGGCTAACTACTGCATTTTTTATACAATAAATGCATTATAAAATAATAATGAATAAATAATAGAAATATCTAAAATTAACTCACTACCATGTGTATGCTAATACATTTAAAAATGTGTATAAATTAACTACTCAAAGGATTAAAAAAACTATCGGTTTGTGCGCAGGGTAGAATGTATTGTATATCGCGCGTCCTTTCCAAGCAAATAGTAGCTTTCTTGGCCGTACTAGTGGGTGATTATTTGCTCACGAAATCTCTTTCTTTGATTTGTGAATATACTGTGTGACACACCACTTTCAAGACATGTTGATTTCTATTTTAGTTTGTTTGAATGGTCGTAAGAGTAACGCCTAAATTATTATAAATTGTGCAGGTGGTTAAAACCTCCACACAGAAACATATGTACACATTTAATTTATTTATTAATTCGCAAATGCTTGAATAGCAATTATTTTGACCTTTAAGATGTATCATTAATAAAAAATGGTATGAAATGTGAAGGAACAATTTAATGTATGTTTATTTAACGTGTGTGGGTGTTGAGTCCAAATTTGTTAATAGATTTCAGGAACATGCAAAAGGTTATCTGGCAGAATATTCGCCATCACTATTTTATATGAAAGGTTATTAATTAAATGCCATTAAAATGCGTCGCTATAAATACAATTCATATCCTTTGTGTCTATTGAAATAACTCTCTATTTAATGTGTTATAATAAAACCGTAAATAATATGAGGTTTGATTAAACATTTTTTTCTAGATTTGTTGTTTTTTTCACATATTTTGATAGATACATTCGTAACAATTGATTGATATAAAGTAAACTTTTCAATAGGTTGGCTACCCTAATTGATTTAATATGAAAATATACGTAATCTTAATTTTTTTTCTTTTTAGTAAGTCTCCTTTATATAATTAGATTTTATAGTTACATAGTTCCAGTAGTTGGGTTTTAGTTATGTAATTTTAGAGCCATTGATAAGATCTTAAAGATATGCTGAATTATCACTTACCATATCGTTTACTATAGTCTCAATTTTTCTATTTCTATCTTTTTTTTATTTTTTAATTTGTATTTATACTCTTCTCTGTATTTAAAATATATGCTTTTCTATACATTTTTTTTACCTACAGCACTATTTTAGTTTTATTATTAAATATTTTTCAGTACAAGTAAAATGGTCGTAAAAGGCAGTCCTTGAAAAGCTGCCATTGGTTCTTATCGAAGTACAATATAAATTATCGAAATTTATATGTTTTAACTAGTAGCTTTGATGAATGGTGAAAGCGTTTATTTCGACTGAATACCAATCCTCGTCTCCAAATAAATTCTCTTGCATTCATGTGTGTGTATCTGTAAAGAAGTTTTATATAGTGGGATAATGATAATGATATACAACTTTTAAAATGAGCGTTTGAATAGCAAGTTCAATAAATGGTTATATTAATTTCCCACAATAATTCCCATTTTCTGATTTGGAAACAAAATAAGTGTGTCTTTGCAGCCAAAATAGACATTAGAAAATATAGTAGCAGTTTAATATATTTTGCATATTTAAAATATTACATATAAAAAAATATGAGCTGGTATTAAAAGTCAGGAAGTCTTTGCTGGAGTGGCAAGTTGAATTATTGTCGACTGTGATCTGTCGTAATGATACTGGACGATTTACTTATGTATCTCGTGCTGTGACTCTTTAGCGTATCTATTCGAATCTCTGTAGCGTTTTTGTTCGTCTGTTCATCTGCTCCTCTATGACCAAATGTTACATATTTTATATTGATAGTTCAAGATAGTTCTGGTAAATCTTAGATAAGGACAATTGCATGGCCTTTGTCAAACACCCGTAAAATGTGTATACGGCTTAAAAGTGAAACTGATAAAAGTGAAAACATAGACATAATCCTAAAGTGCATAGCACACCCATTCCAAAAAATAGTAGCTTCAGTACTTATGGGTGCTTAAGAGTGATTAGCGCTTTGGAATAATTATTTTAAGCAATTGCCTAGTACCAAGATCTCTCTTTCATTGTAAGGCTAACTGGTAAAACTAGTTTGTAATTATTTTCATTTGTTTTATATAGTGAAATTAATTAAAATTAAAAAAACATTTTCTGATACACAGCACTTTTTCATTTTTACTTTTTAAAAAGATCCACAAATTTAAAGATATCTTTAGAAATTTATTATTATTTAACATTTGATGTACTTCATTTTTTAAAAAAAAAAAACATTTTTTAAATATATATCGCGTTTTATGATTTTTTAGTATATTTTTAGACTTTATTCATATTTAGCAATAAAATATTAAATGGTGATACAAGCAACAACTGAAAAAGTTGTTCTAAAATTACCATCCATGTCTAAATCACTGTAGATAATCTTTAGCAATTGTAAGATGCCATGGATTATAAAATCCACATTGAATTCATAGACCAAAATAGATAAAAAATATGCATTCAATAATTAAGTTAATACATTTTTCCTAAAATTAATGACATTTTTGAAATTATAAACAAAAATTATAAACAAAATGTAGTATTGTAAGTTTTAACTAAAATTCATAGTTAGTGCATATTTTGTCTAGTCATTGTATACTTCATCGAAATTTATTACTTCAAACTGTGTTTTTTAGGCTCTCCTATTAATCAAAATTTTGTTTAGATGTGCTTTATTATATTGGTAATATTATTTTCAAAAGTCGCAGTATGAGCGTTATTTTTGCGAAAACGACGGCACAATTTTAATGCTTTTGACGTAGATTTTTGACTTTTCGGAAAATATTATTGTTTTTTTGCGCTCTCCTATTGGTCAAAATTTGGTTTAAATGTGCCATATTAAATTTATAATATTATTTTTTAATGTCGTAGTATGATTGCTAGATAAATTTTTTTACTACGACGGCGACAGCACGATTTTATTGCTTTTGACGTAGATTTTAGACTTTTTGGAAAATATTATTGTTTTTTGCGCTCTCCTATTGGACAAAATTCGGTTTAAATGTGCCATATTAAATATGTAATAATAAGTTGTAATATGATTGCTAGATAAACTTTCCCACTGCGACGGCGACGGCACGATTTTAATGCTTTTGACGTGGATTTTGACTTCTGAGAAGGGATAATTGTTTTTTGCGCTCTCCTATTGGGCAAAATTTGATTTTGTTGTGCTATTTGTAATATTATTTTAAAAAGTCGTAGTATGAGCGCTTTATAACTGACGACGACGGCATGATTTTAACGCTTTTGATGTAGATTTTAGACTTTTGATAAAATGTATTTTTTTTTGCGCACCTTATATGTGCTACATTAAATTTGTAATATATTTTTTTTAAATCGTAGTATGAGCGCTAGATTAACTTTCTCACTGCGACGGCATGATTTTATTGCTTTTGTCATGGATTTTTGACTTCTTGTTGGTCAATATTATTGACAGCTGTCTGATTTACAGTGCTGCCAACATAGGAAACTCGAATTGGATTACTCTGTATGGCCAATTTAGTTTTTCAAAAAATATATTTTACTAGTACGATGAAGCAATAAAAAAATACGCAAGGGAGAAGTTGTAACATATAAATGAGCAACCAATAATATTATAGTATTTGCATCAAAGGACAAAAAAAATCGTCACGATGTGGACTAGGCGTGGCTTATCAAATCGATACTATTCTTATATAGTAAATTCCTATATTATGTTAAACTGACTGGTGAAAGAAAAACAAAGATGTTTCAAAACGTAATTTAAAATCATATCTTCATATGAAAAATTGCTTAAACGATGGACAAATATAATCAAACTTTTCGTGTATGAAAATGTTAGTAATTAATCAAAGTAATAAAATAAAACAATAAATTTCGTGCATTTAAAAATATGTTGAGAAGCATTAAATTATAATAGGGATTAATTAACTAAATACTATTTACAAGAATAGAGCAAAACATTCTTTCTTTTGTCATTGTATCCTTGGGTATTATTTTTTAAAGTAGCTGTCCCAACATCTGGCTTACCCTAAATAAACGATATATAAATAATATGTAAGAAGCTTAATTTTTGTGATTAAATAAATTGGATCGCGTTCGATTTATTAAGAAAAATTTTTTTTTCCGGTAAAGGTTAAGAATAAGTCCGTTTTAAGATATCACTATTTTTCAATCCACCAATATATCTAACTGATATTTTTTTACTAAATAAAATACAGTCGATTATCTTTTCTCAAAATTGTATTTATAGCATGTAATATTATTCAGATTTTCTAGTTAATATTTCATAACTAAGGCAATTGAAGCATTTCTGATATATGTCAGAGTTTAAAATAATATAATATAATTCTTGGAAATTCTTTATTGCCCGCTGACCCTATGTTATGAAAAAGGGCACGAATAGTGCATAATAATAGAATACATAGGTATATTGTAGTAAACGACAAGACCTTGACCAATTTATTTCAAAATTGCTATTAAGTATCTAAATTGCTTATGATTGTATAAAAGCTATTTCTTGAAATAATCCAATTGTCAATGTTTTAGTAACTTTTTGGACACACTGTATATTATCGGCCAAAGGTTGTCAAATGTCAAATACGACAAGCGTCTCTATTGTTTTTCCGATATTGGGGTCGAAGCCTATATTTGCGTTATGCGAGAGCGAAATGTTCCATTGCTATGCAACGGCCGATATTTTTTCCTCGTAAATACGTTCGCATATATTTGCTCGAGCAAATCATTCGCATATTTTTTCTACACAAACTCGATTTGAATGCATAACGCCTTTGCAAAACGTATTCAAGTTTATGATTGTGTACGTATTTGTATTGAATCATCTTTACCTTATTTTTCCATGATTACAAAAAAAGGCATAGATTAAAATCGATGCTTTGAAACTTCGCAATATTTTTAACGTTAAAATCGTTTTTCATTAGTTATAAATAATGTCGGACGCGAAATCGATAGCGCTAATTTTGATAATATGCAAATTGATTAATTAAAGCGAAACGTGATACGAAAGGATCAAAACACGATGTATATGTATAATAGAGCGATTTCCACTTCGATGGGTAAACTTTGCCAAATTGTTTAATGCGTTATAAGAAACAAATCGTAGGAGCCCAATTAATAAAAAGATAAATCTAAAAATATTTGATAAAAAATATTTGCGAGATAAAACTTTGATGCTCAAATATTTTTTCAGGCTTACTGCTTATGTAAAGTATTAAGGAAATTGATTGATACATTTTTATCTGTCTTTCTCCATTGAATTGAATCGAAATGTATGTTAAGTAGTAAAATATGTTTTTTATTTTTGTAATACGCAATAAATCCTTGATTTAGATTATTTAAGAAAATGAACTGATTAGATTAAAACAAAAATAAAAAATCATTTTTCAGAGTAACATTTTATATAAGTATTCATAATAAAAATATTGGTTTAATTGATATAAGCACAAAAAAAAAATGTGAATTGAGCTATCTTATCTTTGTAGCAATTTAAAAAAAATATTTGTACTTACATTGTAATTAGACAAAAGGCCCACAGTTCACCTTAAATATTGCTTACTAGAATTCCTATAATAATTTTCGACATTTTTTTTTATTTATAAATTTTAGGTCATACGTTGTAATCAATTACATAAATATTTTTGTCGATAAAAATAAAATACTATAAATAATGATTTTATTTAAATTACAGGAGTTAGATGTATCAAACTTAATATTTACTTATGAATAGTACAA
The DNA here is from genome assembly GCF_051122295.1 of Plectrocnemia conspersa. Taxonomy (NCBI): domain Eukaryota; kingdom Metazoa; phylum Arthropoda; class Insecta; order Trichoptera; family Polycentropodidae; genus Plectrocnemia; species Plectrocnemia conspersa. The sequence goes on from NW_028277165.1 coordinate 31,087,997, forward strand.
ATAATAATGTTTGTTAAAAACAAGTTCTTTAGACAAGATGTTATTTTTTTTTCATGTATCTTATATAAATCATCTTTACATTATTCAGTCATTACGTTATATGAAAGTTTTCTTATTTTTACTTATTGCCATATCTCCATATATTTAACTTTATCTACCTAACGTCTGAAAACCCATATTTCAAAGGCTTTTTTCTAGAAGCTTGATTGATTTTATTCTATAAAGAAAACTTGTGCTCTCAATGAATCTTTTTCATTTTGATAAATATTGTCCTAGCTTTGTCATTTTGTCTCTTGTGTGTGATCTAAAACTTGATTCCGAATTAATGAATTTTCAACGCTTATAAATTTCGTTTAGAAAATCCTTTAAAAATATACTCTAAATAAATACTAATAATTATAAAGGATAAAATACGACACTGTCTCACTCTTTGCTGTATTTATATAATTTATGATATTTCGTTACTTAATTTTACTCTCGTTTTTCTTGCTAGTACAAATTCTGAAAAATAAATAATCCTTGTAGTATAAAAAATGCTCATAATTCTCTCACTTTATACTTTGTTCAACGCTCTTTCAAAGTCAATGAAGAATTAGTTACCATCTACTAGAGTCTCCAATTACTCGAACCATCAACTACTCGAGTATCGAATATTAAAATTTTAAAATACTCGAGTACTCGAGTACTTTCGAGTATTTAGCAAATGTACCAAAATAGCTATTATTCAAATTCGTGCACATATAAATAAATAAATAAAATACTTAGTATGTTAATTTTTACAATTATTTTAACTTCACGAACATACTTTTTAAAAACAATAATGCAAAAAGTGTCTCGAATTTAATATTACTGCTAACCTTTGGTTTTATTATTCCCGTTATGGAAAAAACCCTTTCCGTTGCTGTTGATGTTGGTCTTATTGTCTTTAACGCGTTGGATAAGGCTTCTAATTTATATCTGTTCGCTTTTTATAGATATAAAATTTTTTGAACTCTCTTTTTATGTTCTCTTCTTTCATTCCCTTCTCTGCTTTTCTCTTATTTCCTTCGACTATTGACAAAATAGTATTTTGTAATTCTTCTTGAATAAATTTTTTACTTAACAATATACAATATTCTACGTCTTCTGATTGATGCGAAGAATTTAAATCTATATTCTTCGAAGATGTATTAGGTTGAATCCCTTTCACTCTAGAGCTAAACGGTTCGCAAAGAACTGACTTTACTTTAAATGCCTTTATTTATATTTTAAGCTGAGGGATCAGTATAAACAATTGACAACACTTTACGCTACAACTGCATAATCATAAAACCTAAAATTTTTTTTTGTTGTTGATTCATATTGTTCATTGCCATAAATTAGATAAGTCGGGACTGTCGAACAGAAAACACAAAATAAATTTCTCCGTCGTATCCACTAACATAGCCGACGACCGGAACTATGCAACTATGGAACTATGAAAAAATTATACCTGATAGTAACCGCTCTAACTCGGGACTTCGGGCATAAACGCCAAATAAAAGCAAGACGTTAACCTTTACCGTACCGAGCTAAAGTTATTTTTGTTTCTGAAATATTAAAAAAAAAAAAAATTTCGAGTATTAATCGAGTAATTTTCAAAATACTCGATTATCAAGTACTTGAAAAATAGACAAAAATACTCGAGTATCGAGTACTCGATTACTCGAATTGGAGACTCTACCATCTACATTAATATCGCTATAACGTTTTTTTTATTTGATTTTTTTGCTTAATTCTATCGTGAATTTTATATATTTATTTTATATTTATTTTATATTATGAATGGACCGGTTTCTATAATGCGTCATTTTTTACGTTATAATGCATACTCGAATACGTTGGTATCTTTAGCAGAGGGAAGGTGTTTCTCGGAACCAAAACCTCACCATCACCGAAGTTTTCTTCGGCAAACTAGCATATATTTTTTTCTTGTAATGCAGTTTGTAAAATCGGATGGTGTTATGCCTTTTATTTATTTAAATATTTCATCGAGATCTATAGTTTTTTTTTTGCTTTTGTGATAGTATTTTTTAATCTACAGATTTATTTTCTGAACTTAAGGTCGTTTATCATTAAAAAATCTTTAAAATATTTATTCTAGGATTTGTTGTTTTTTATGTGTTAAATTCAAAGAAATTTATTAGCTGTGAAATATTTTTTACATTATATAAATATTTCAAGATTCACTTAAAAACATTATTTATTAAAAAACAGCTATTTTATATTTTTTTATTGTAAGAAATGTCATTTATTTTCAATTTACTTAATATTACCGCCTGAAATTGTGCAACAATGCGGACTGAACAATTGGTTGACTCATTGTACACGCTTGTGTACAGGGCAATAAAATATAGCCTAGCATATGGTAATTGAAAAATATTGTCATACTAATAGGATTTAACGTTATAGTAGAGTCTAAATATACATAATAATAATAAAAAGCATGACAAAATATTTATTTATTTATAATAAAAATTGCTTACCTAAATAATCTTGTTTTAAATCCGTATTACGATGATAAACCAATGACATTTATTTATGCATTATTGGCAAAAAAATATTTTTTTACGGTTCACTACTACCATATAGTTTCGAAATAAGTAATTACTTCCATAATAATTATAGGAAGAAAACACCAAATCTCGCTTCGAACAGGTGTACACAAGCGTGTACGGTGTTATTTTTAGAGAATTTTTAATAATTTTTTTAATACAAATGTTAATATAGTAACTAAAAAAGAACATATTTATAACAAACTTTGAGTATTTAAGTCTAAAGTTCGATATTCTAATGTTACTGTTAAAATTAGCGTTTTTACTCTTTTGATATATTCGTAGAAAACATGAAACCTTTCAATGTTTATGAATATATTTAGGAAATTATTAATAAGGATATTGTATTGAAAAAAATCATGAAAAAATCAATCAAGAAATAATATCAAATCTAAAGATTTATGTCAAAGTTTTCTATATTAAAGCCAATCAATAAAATAACAAAATTATATTTTTCATGCAATGAAAACGATAAAATATAATTCAGTAAATAGTGAGAGGTATTTTCTACAATAGAAGAGTAAATTATTAAATTTGCAAGATTATTTCATACTGTCTTTATTGGCCTAAGTTGTTTTATATTATTATAATATAATAATATAAAACTATATATTAGTCTATTATTTTATATAAATTTAATATAAAAATTATATATTAGTGTAATATTTTATTATATATTTTCACTGTTTTTCCTAAAACGCAAAGTTTTTACCAAATGATTAGCTTTTCATTAATGTCAAATAATATTTTACCTTCTCAACAGTTAATGTTTTTGATACCCGATATTTTTTATCATAAAATTTTTTTTTTCAGTATTTTTTTGTAAAATACTCTTCTATTTGCTAGATCTAGATTTTTATTTTACTTCTGAATATTATTGTTTTATTTTCTTCTTAATTTATTTACAATTATTTTGTACTTTTTTATTTAAGATGTGTTTCTAAAATGTTTTACAAACTTCTTCTATAATCTTTCCGATTTGTTATGTTATTTTGGTATCTATAAATTCATTCATATATATTTAAATTTATTTTTTATTTTTTAATATATTCCTTAAATAAATTCTAATTTGAGCTACTAATAAATTGTGCCGGAAATTTAGTTTTAATATGATGTAATTATCGTTTCTAACGCTCAAACGAAATTTTTAATACAGCACATACTCGTGTAACATTTTGATCTATGATAAATATGAATAAGAATTTAGGTGTAAAAATGTGCATCATAAAATATTATTTTTCTATTGCATTTAAAACATAATGAACACAAAAAATATTTGATCATTTAATTTGGCTTAGCTACAAAAAATATCGCTGAAAAAATTCTCACAAAAACATATTTTAGTAAATCTAAAATAGTTTAAAACATAATATCTATTTTTGATCTGATGTTTAATTGATCGTTTCTTTGAATTGAGTCAATTATATTAATTAATATTATTATTAGGAGCTCTCTCTGTGGAGATATTTCATTAAATATTTATCTTTCATTTTCTTACACGTGCTACCGACTCGCGAACGAAACAAATAAATAAATAATATTTGAGAATATCATAAATGTTTTTGACGTCTTTCTTTGATACGAGCGCATTCATTCCATTTTATAGTACATCCTTCAAAATCGCACAGAAGATTCCGCCTCATTATTCTGTCCGAAAATCGTATCCGTTGCCATAATAATGTTTACATTTCGATCGCGTTTTAGGAAAATTTTCATACCGACCATAAAATCTTGCGGATGAGAGAAAAATGTTCTTTGTGTGTTACGAATTGAAAAGCGATCCGCTTCCTCATTAAACATTAACCTGAAAGCACTCCTTTCATAATGCGATTCCTGTGTTTATCTTCCAAATTTATATGATTTTGATCGACGATTTTAAACTTAATTAATATAATATATTTAATTGATTTAAATTATTAAAAAGCTAATTTTTCAGATTTTTGAGTTAAGAAATTTGTAAATAATATTTGATATGAAAATCATCTAATATTAACTAAAAGCATTTACATATAAATCAATCTATTATATCTTGTATATATTTTCTTATAAACATGAAGTTATGGAAGAACTCTAGATTATTAATTAGATAATGGAAGTAATTCGTTATCTGTCTACCACATCTGTGTTTCGTTTGTTATATGTGGAGTCATTTAATTTGCGCTCAAATTACTTACGTGAATATTGTCGGTCATAATTTTCCAAAAATTCCAAAAGCCATTCTCGGTAAAACAGCGGTGTCTTCAGGTAATGGGAAAATATGTGACAAAGCGTTAACTATGATTTAGTGCCCCTCTATAAGACTTTGAACGTGGATCAAACACGCACAAATTGAGAAACATGGCGCAAATTCCGTATATGACGATCTGGGTCAGTGCCTTTGGACCCTTGCTTCTGCTGGTTGGTTTATAGACACATCGAGTAATTTATACCGAACGTCTGCGTTGAATTATTCACTCTTTCCAAGTGTGTTTCTTTTCGCATATATAAAAACCAATATGAAAATTGGTCAGATGATAGGTGTAAATCTAAAGTGAACAAGATATTTTATTAAATAATGAACCAGATTATAATCTAGGTTCGAATATTTAATACATATGTATATGATTAAAAAAGGTTTGACCTTCTCATTATAATATTTTTATGAATATGAACCTACGCACCCGTTAACAATTGTACGTCTTTAACGATCATATCCTGTACTATATACGGTCCTTAACCTGCTTGGTTAATTCGCTTATTATGCTAACCAGCTGTTGGTTCATCGTTTCAAATTATGCTAGTGCTTTTTACATATTATTTTAATAAAGTCTCTGGAATATCTTGCATTTTTAGAGACACTGATAAACTGTATTATTATGCAATATACGGAATGTTCTCGTAGTCTTATCTGAGTATCATAATCCATTCGTTTTTGAAGATTGGGTTGATCTCTGGAGCTGAATCACAGTTGACGTAAAAAGAGAAGCGGCTGCCTTCTTGCTCTTCAACATAGTTTCACACGGTTCGACTAAACTCTATTGTGTCTTTTTAAGGATATCAAATAGAAATTCTTGTTGAATGTAAAGTCTGAATGGATCTGAATAATATTACTATAGTAGTTTTTTTTGCTTGCCAATTACAAATATTTAAATGGAATTACATTTGAGCAGATAGAGATTTAGCGACCTCACACTTTCGCATTTAAATTGCTGCGTTTATCAATACAATACAATAGAATTAGTATTTATAAAGCACTGAATGTCCGCTGCGTCTGATTTTAGCTAATTTCTTAGATGTTTGATCGTCACGCACAAAATGCACTCGTTGGTATATTATTTATTGCGCTTTTAACGCGTATTGCGACTAGTTTATTTCTCACGGTCTATGCGTTAAGCGGACATGGCCACACGATTATTGTCGATTTTATAAATAATAGTACCGCAAATCTGCCGTAAATAATATTAAAATCAACAGTAAGAGAAAACTCATATATTTAATATAAGTACATGTTTTTAAATATACATTTTACAGCTTTGCATAAAAAATAAAAATAAAATATTGCACATTACCGTAAAGATTATAGATTATATTGCTAAAAAAAAACCGTTTGAGAGAAGCGAAAAATATCAAAATATTTTTTTATTATTTTTTTAATATCTATTAAAGAATATTTTTAATCTTTTTTCTTTATTTTTATGTTTTTTTACTCAAACATACGATTTTTTAATACCTAAATATTTTTTTTTATAATAAAACGTTTTTAATCTTTAGTTTTCTCTTTTTTAATGGAGCTATTTATTCTAAAGATATAATTTTTGTTATAGCTGCCATTTTGAACAAACTTTTTTTTAAATTTATATTTACATTTAAACGTTGTTTACATCTAGATTTTAAACGATTTTTTAACATTTTGAATTTTAATTAAATATATTTATTTTTTACGGTTTTTTTACCTTGTTAGTTAGTTTTAGATTTCTTTGAAAAAACTAACTAGATAATTTTTTTTAATATCTTAATTTTGAAACAAGATTAGTCTAAGGCGAATTCTTAGTTTTATTATTTTATTTTAATTTTTATTTTAAATCAGATTTGCAATTTTTAAAAAAAGTTACGATTTTTAGTCATTTTGATTCAAGTTGACTAAAACTTTTCAGAACTTAAAATTGTAATATTTTGCAGTTTTATGTATGTTTTTTTATTTGTAATTCTATAGTTTATACTGATAATATCCAGTACTATTTTTTTTGTCAATGTAGATGACTAATAAATGCATTGTACTGTAGAAAATTTCAATAAAATCGGAATTTCGGTTAACTTAAAAAAGCCACGAAAATTTTAAAATGACTTCATTCACAGTACTTTTTTTTAAATTACTTAAATTTTTTTGCACAGATCCTCTTTTTTTATATTCAGCAGTATATAACATGCAGCCGTTGTAAAACATTTAAAAATATTCGTAAAAATTTAATTTTAAACAAAAAAAGGCTATGATAATTTTCTCGAGAAATTTGCTGATTTTTGGGATAAGAAATTGCAAAATATAAATTCGTTACATAACCGGAAAGGGGCACAACATAAAAACTATTTTTTCATGAGCTTCGTAATATGGTTTAGAAAAAAATATTTCTTGTATATTGTGCGTAGCATTTGTAATAATCGGACGCCCGCCCACAAATGGGACGTACAGAAGGTGGGGCTAAACATGAATAAATTGTCATTTTTTCCCATTCGTCCATGTTTTATGAAGGAATCTTAAAACTGATCACAGCACCAATTAGTCAACACTTAATTTAATTCCACTGAACACAAAGAACCAAAGAAAAACAAAGATTCTCACAACGACGAAGCTCTATGACAGTATACAAATATTCTATATTTTCAACTTTTCGAATATCGAATAGTAAAGGATATAAAATAATAAAATATTCATTCTTTTTAATAAGTTATAAATTATTTAAATACATACTATGTATCTCAATGAATAATATAATTTATTATTACAATTTAATATTTTTATTATTATGGAAATAGTTCATATTTTTTTTTATAAAAATAAGAACATATTTATATTATATTATAATATTTATATAGAGCTCTTTAATATTTTCTTAAGTACTTGCTTTTAGGTATTATAAATATTGTAACAGAATATTTTTTCAAGCAAAGACTTATTTTTACCATTATAAAAAACTTATCGATTCAAGTTAAAAAAGTTTTCACTGAGTCAAAGTTGTTTCTTTATTATATGGAATTAACAAAGCAAACGGACACAGTATCCCAGTAGAGCCTTCGCGGCAGTTTCCCTAGATTGTTATGCACAAAAAAGGATCAAAGGGACGACTCGACATTAGCATAATCGCAAAAATTTGGGTTAATTTTATTAGGGACACTAATCCGCGCAAGTAATCTCCCGTAGGACATGTGACCGCGAAACTTTCTCTGGCAAATATTTAAACACAGCTCCTCGCTATCTTTCATATGCAAATCAGAGGCTCAGTTCGCGAAGGGCGACGAAGACGAGCTCTCGAGGGACCGGTTGATGTAAGTCACGGTTCCGGCACAGAACCGAACAGAAATTATCCGAATCTCGGAGAGAGAGAAATAAATATAAAAATACTGGTGTAAGATATGTTTGTTTTGTGAAACGTTCTTGTATTTTTAACTACTATAGCAAATAATTCCAGTTAAAAAATTTAATATAATATAACATGTTTTTTTGGGTCAACCTATTAAATATATTATATACTATCTTTTAACCAAATTTGTTATACGCTGTCAGTAAAATGTTTGATCAAAATTACGCCTACATGAATATTATTCGATTACTGGAAAGCATTAATGGCAGAGAGAAAATTACTGTTATACTATTTCATTAAAGGATGTTTGTCCCTTATCCTTTGTCCCGCACCCTTTCGATTAGTGTGACTGAATATTTACTGTCAAAAGTTTCGCACCCGTAAAATTCACCATTCTGCGTATGTCCCTTTGCCCTTCAATTTATATTTCTGATTTCTAAGAACGTGGACAAAATGGGAAGCCCTTTTCTCCCTTTATGGTGGGCATGAGTTTTCTTATTTTATTCATTCTTTAGAGGACGGGAAATCCACAACATCCTAACATAAAGTCACATCTTGAAAGCTTTTACTTTTTCCCTTCAAAGCTAACGTGCCAGCATGTTCTTGTTATGGATCCCAAATATTCTTAAATATTATAATGGCAATAAAATATTAATATATATTTAATATTATTAAATAAAGTTGATAAACGTAAGTCACGTTTTGCTAATTAATCACTGGTGCTTTGTCATTCTTGTTAATACAACATATATTTTAGAAATGTGTATTGGATCTATAATGAATCTTAAATATTATTTTTGTATGTAGCTATATCATTAAATCAGGATTTAGTACGATTAATCTTTAGAAGTACAAAGGCATTACATGCCATTACAAGTCGTAATATTAACAATGAAAAGTCTTTATAATATGAACACAAGAGAGCGTTTCTATCTTTATGAGCCGTTCACGCCATATGGCGTCACATAGGAACCGCTGACGCCATTTGACGTATCTTATTCGCTATTGAAATAAAAAATGTTTATCAAATACAGTTTTACTTTTTAACGGCAGATGTATGCATATACATATATATATAATTTTATATAACCTTTACTTTTTACTAATATAATCCAATAAATTATGCGATCTAATTATATTTATAAATAAATAATTAAGAAAAATATTTTTTTACATATACAAACAAATATATGACTTACATTATGACTTGCAAAAATATCAATGCTCGTTCACCGACACGGTTTTATTGCTTTTGACGTGAATTTTTGACTTCTGAGAAGGGATAACTGTTTTTATGCGATCTCTTATTGTCAAAATTCGGTTTAATTATGCTTCATTTTATTCTCACGTGTTGTAAGTCGTATTATTATTATTAAAAGTCTTAACATGAACGATAGATAACCAAGTGACGGCACGATTTTATTGATTTTAACGTGGATTAAAAATAGGGAAGCCCCCTTGAATTTGGCTAGAAAAATACTTGTCATGAATATGGATGATATCGAAATTTAAAAAAAGGATGATAACTGACTGGCCAACTTTTGTTCCTCCCTGAAAAAAGTTTAAACTACGTCCCTGCATTTGATATTTTGAATTCGCGTGATTATTAGCAGCTGTCTGATTTACAGTGCTGCCAATGTTTCTAAATTTATGATTGTCATAATCATTCAAAATATAAGATATACACAAAAAATCTATTTTCCATCATAGCTCAGACTTTTTTCAAATTGTAGTGTTGTCTCACGTTTACTATCCTCCCATATAAAACGTAATAGTATTGTTCATTGTCTAGAGTGAAAGCGGAGTCGTCATTGGAGTGGATCATAAAGGTAACATTGCCTTTTTATAGTAATCGCGACACCTAGGGCGGCCAAAGCAAAAATCATGACGCGACAATTAAACCGACGTTTAAACGGTTAAATGCCTGTTTTACGAGCCAGCGTTAATGGGTTAAGGCCGACCTTTCCCATAGTATGTATGACGTTTAAGTCTTAGAGATCTTCAGGTAATTTACGGACTACAGTTATGGTTGATGTATAGTGGTTCGTTGCATTAACCTTCCAAGATCCTCCGCAAGTTTGGGGTTTCGCTTTAATGCCGAACCCGCCCTTGGTTTAATGTTGAAATTCGGGTTCGACTCTATGGACCATCATTTACATTAATAGTTGACTGAAGTGTGGGTGTGTTTTAAAAAAAGTGGTTTTATGGTCTTACTATTAACCTTGCTCGAAAATGTTGTGTTTGCATTAAAACCTTTCAAAACACTCGTAATATTACTGAATGTATTATGTTGGAATTAAGAGCGGCAATTTTAACCCATTAATCTATTGATATTGTTTGTGACAATTCTTTGTAATACATATAGTAATTATATATGAATTTTATTTCAATAAAGAGAAAGGTTTGTTATGACATTAATATTTAAAAATCGTTTGTTTGAAAAAAAATAGATTCATCTCTTTTATTTTTTTTATATCGAGTTTAAATTATTATATTAAATCATTATTAGTTTTATTCAAAATGGTTGCAAATACACGTTTTTTGCATAAGAATTGCCTTACTACTAGTTTTTGAAGACAAAGGACTAAAACATGTTAATTGTAAGTAACATGTTAATATATAACACAAACAACCGACTTATTCAATTGACTAAAGCGAGTCACAGTTTAAGGTAATTTATTTTTAAAACATCTGTTTTTACATAAGCTAATATCTTATTTTCGCAAAATATCGCAATTAATTTAGTTAATTTCCTTAAAAATTATAATTTTACGCTTAAAATATATGTGGAAAATGTCTTCCTTTTAAAAAATTTGATACAATTAATAATGATTAATAAAATTATTTTATACGTTGAAATAGATATTAAATATGTTTTTTTAAATTAAAAAAAATATAATAAAAATTATAGAATTTAATCAAAACTATCTTAAAACAAATATTGATTTAATAAAAATACAGCAATATTATTCTCACACGCTATTAGAAATTTATTGTTTTTTTTGTATTATGTTTTACACATTAAAAAACACAACATCATATTCGAGCACGTAAGTAATAATTGGATAGATAATACATTTAATTATGTATTAAAAATCATAGGATTTAAATATAAAAACCCTTATACCAAAAGGTTTCTATATTTATTTATTATTTTTTTTTATTATAAATTATTCAATTATTTAACAATTATTTGTATATTTTGTTGTGTTTTAAAATCTTTAAAACACAACGTAAAAAAATAATATTGAGCTATATTTTATTATTATATATATATATTTCTTATACTAGTTATAAAATATTTATTTTTAATTTAATAGAGTTTCTCATTCACACATTAACAAATTATATATATCTTGATAAAAAACAACTATATTTTTAATATATTTAATCAGCCAATGGTTTCTATATTTCAGAAAACGTCAACTTCAATAATTTGTTTGCAATTTGTGTCTTGTACAATACGCTAGTACGTAGCGTCCTCAAATATGGCAGTATTGTCTGGAATTCAAGTGAAGTAAAGTACTGTTTGTTTTTATATAAATTTTCGAGCTTTCTGAAATTTTATTTTCAAGAGAGAATACGGATTGTATTAATATTTGTATCTTAGTGTATTTTACTAGGAGCGTTCTCGGCGTAGCGTCTACTAAATAACAACCGTCAATGCTCGGTGACTTTTTGCTGCGAACCTTAAAGTGGCGCAGAGAGTCGCGATCGCATCCCCTGTTCTTGACCGTTGTGGTCTGAATATGAGCGCTTGAAAACGCTCTTCTTGTATGAGCCATAAGCTTCTCAAAGAGCTGAATGTTTTCGGTAATGGCTATGATGAGTAGTGTGGGATGGTGCTCATCAATTTTAGGTGTGTATGATAGCTGTTTTTTTAATTATTTTTTTATGTTTAAATACATAATTATTATTTGTATGCTAACGCATTAGGGAAATCTGTTAAGTAATAATCTGTTAATTTTATTTCGCATTTTTTTTTTAATAAATTTAATCTCTTCGAATATTTTTTGTGTTATAAAATTTTTCATATTTAATTTATAAACACTAAATCTAATTTTGATTGAGAAAAATTTATTTTTCTAGATCAAAAAATACCAAAAAGTGAAATTAAAATTATTTAAATAAATGTGATTAAATTATTTTTGAATGATTTTGTCGAAATAAAAGCTGCAGTTTTGTTTTTATTCAGAAAAATTTACTCATTTTAAAAATATATATATTTTATCTAGAGCTTAATTTTTAGCAATTAATGATAATATAAAGTAAATAATTATTATTTTTTATAATTAATTATAATAGACTATTATATAAAAATTTTATCATAGTATTTTGTCGAAGTAAAAGCTGCAGTGTTATATTCAGAAAATATTACAATTGGATTTTTTTTTCTTTTTAAACATGTTTTAATGTAAATCGTTCATAAGTTTTTTTTAAACCTAATAGAGTTTCTTTATCCAAACATAAACTAGTAATATATCTCTTGCTGAATTTGACGATTTTTCATATAATATTAAATTATTATCATTGCTTTTCATCGCATATCCTTCGCATTATCCCAGTTTTAATATCGGTTACGTTTTTAATATTAAAAAATAAGACAGACTCGACCGAAATTTTCATTACCCGGCCACAGAATTAACGCGACAGACCCGACCCTTTCCCAAAATAAGATTAGTGTGGTATCTGGTTTTAAAAGCTAACGAAGGGTGGTTTAATAAAAGTGACGCGTTATTTTGGCTGCCAACACCAGAAGCCTTAGACACGTGATAATATTTTAAGACATTGCTCATGTTAATCAAGTAAGAAAATCCCCTTGGCGTCTTGACAGTGCTTTGTTAAGGGTAAGAGTGACAAATGGCAGGGTGCCAGACGAGGAGTCCAGGCAATTACTCTTGCATTTGGTCCTTGCATGGTTAAAAAGTTTCGAGACTCGTCAAAACTTTTCAATTTATTTTTAATCGGGTTCGGTTCGAGAGCAGCGAAATAAGGCCGATCATAAAATTAATCATTCAGGTGAAAATAAAGTTTTTTGTTGATGTTAATATAATGGTTTTAGTTGTTTGAATTAAGTTTCACAAATTGGATTGTATGATATTTATTATTATTTTAAATTAGGGCAATATTATTATAGTTATTATTTAAATAGTAATGTGTAACCCATTACTATATGCTTTCAACGCCCAGGTGAATGCGAATCATTTTCTAAAAGGTTTTCCCACGTCACGTAAATAAGGCTGCAGGCAGATCCACACGTATGATGTCACAGGACACGTGACTCCACGTGGTCGCCTACGCGTGCTCTAATCATCCTGAACTCCACGCGCCGCCCTTCGCATCCAAATTAGCCCCCAAAAGCAAAACGCTTTTTCAACCCCTCCTTGACCTGATACCGCACGTAGGTTAGCATTCTGCAGAATGTAAATGAACAAATGCTATTTTTACGTTCTTCAAAATCCTCGATTGTTACTACCGTAGAAAATAGTCTGAACAAAAAACAAAACTACATCATATTTTACTGTAAAAACAGTGACAGAATGCATCCTTGTCATACGCCTGTTTAAATTTTTTTATTTTAAATATTTTAAAAAGCACTGTGTCCATAGATAGTAAAATGGGTCGTTAAGCATAGCTTCCTACAGGGCTCGTAAATCCTTACATAATATTCGTTCATTTCGCCCATGGGCCTTATAATAGTACTGATATTTCGCCTTAGGGTCCCGTAAACTGTTGTCAATTCTATTAAGTAAATTCAGAAGCTGTTTTCTTATTATTATTGTTCGCCGGCCCCGACTCATTAAGTATTATACGTGCTTTTTTTCTGCCCTCGTTTTTGTGTTTCATAATGAGCTTTTATCGCTAAAGGAGCTTTTCTCCGCAGTTGAATTCGGACGGAGCCATAAAGGAGCTTTTTATGGGGACCGACGCATGGGAGACAATGTAAAATTATGATTTGTAGCGTTTTTACGACGGTTTTTGAATGGAATCGCTTTATTAGAATACATTTTTTTGATAGAGCGTGCTGTAAAAATTCTATGATTTAACAAATAAGCCATGTCGCTTTTCAGTTTTTTTTTCATAAAGTTTTGAATAAAATTACTATTAACGATAAAATTATACGATCTGTTAAATTTTTTTCTGAATTGTATTTTTTTATATTTTATTTTATTTTATTTGCGTAAAGAAATATCTAATTCTGTGGTTAAATTTTAATACATTACAATTAAAAATATAATTTTTTTATTATTTATTATTAAATTTAAAAAAAAACACATAAAAACATCAGTAAAATTAACACAAAAATAACAATTATGTTATGTATTATTTATTGACTTAATTTTATTTGATTAAAGTTGCATGAATTAATTAAAAAAATATTTCTTAATTTTTAGTTGATTTTGGTAAATCATTCAAGGTTTTAAATGCAATATATTTTAAAGAATTTGTGCCGAAATTCACAGAAAATGTTTAAAAGATTTGTAAATCATCGTCAGATATAATTTCATAATTACCGTTTATTTATAATTGATTTTATCTTTAGCAATTTTTTGGTTATTATTAATTCATATTTCGGTAGAATAGTTAAAGGCATAATTTTGGTTCACTTATATACATATGTCTTTCGTGATAACAAATTATTTATGTCACTATTTTGAATAACCTGAAGTGATTTTAATTTAAATTTACTTGTAAATTCCCAAACGCAAGACATACTGTGTGTTAGATGACTATGAATATGTGCATAATAAATCTTTAATCTAGTTTTATAGTTTGAAACTTGTATAACATTTTTGACATTTGTAAAATTTTATTTTATAATCAATATGGTTATAATTTTTTTAATTATTATCTAAAAGTAGCCCTAAGTATTTTATATTATCACTTTTTAAAATTAGAATACTATTTACAGTAATTGTGATATCAAAATTACAATTAAATATCATATTGTTATTTTTTTTCATTAACTGCTAATTTGTTTAATATAGATCAAAGGTCCTTGCAAATATTTGTATGTTTTATATATTAGTACTGTATCATTAGCATACAGTTAAATTCTCCTTGCAATTTTACGTACTGTTAAATTATTTATGAATAGATTAAATAATAAACATCCCAAAATAGAACACTGTGGAATTCCTTACTTCATATTATAAAGATCTTATGAATTTGTATTTTTTCTTCCACATGGAATAAATGTACATATTTAAACTGTAATTGTTATTATTTTTGATATATTTTACACAAGTTTAAATTAAAATAATTATTTATACAGATTAACTCGATGTTTCGTAAAAAATGTGTTTTGCATCAGTTGGTGTTTTTTCTTAGAATACGTTTACGAAAAGTCTTAATTATTTATTGAGAATTAAATAACATGATTTTAGATGAAATAAATTTTAAACAATTTATTAATTTAATTTAAGTTCAATACTAATTTTAATATACCCGTAAAATTAAATGAACAAAATTTAGATAAAGAAGTATATATACTTCTTTATAATAATTTCTAAAAAAACTTGCAGTGCGTGTGTTTATTTTTAGTTTTGGATTTTGAGGACAAAGGGGTGTGACTTTTCAATTGAAAAGCCAGAAAATTATAAACATATATAAATTACCACACATGTTGATAAATGTAATTGTTCCTATAAGGCGGTTCATTTAAAATGGCAGGTCATGGAAGTCAGATAGTTTTTGCTGGCGTGTCGAGTTGTATTATTGTCGGTTGTGATTTGTCGTGATAATGCTAAACGATCCGATGAAGTCTCTTGGCTCATCTCTGATGCTGTGACTCTGTGACGACTATATCCAAGTGTCACATTTTTCATAATACTGGTTTGTGACTGCTCTGGAGAATTGCAAAAAATAATGTTTGCGAACTAATTGAATTGCATTTCATGAAAGGGTAAAATTACAGTATTTTTGAATGGCGTCCTTTCCAAACAAATAGTAGTTTTTTCAGCGGTACTTATGGCCGATTAACGTATCAGAATGGATGTGCTATTAGGTGCTATATTTTTAATTTTTAACGCAATTGTCTGGTCACGAAATCTCTTAAAATATATTTTTTGTTTTCGTTTGATTGAAATAATCGTTAAAATGACATATAAATTATAAAAAATCATAATATATGAATAGTAAATTATAATTTAATTTGAGATAAATACATATATATTATATATAAAAGCACAAATAATTAGAATTTCTACTATGTACAGTTTAAAAACTGATATTTTATAGTTAAGATATATATTATGATTATTTAATTAACAAGGATAGGTGGTATTTAATTAAATTTGTATGTTATAACTTATACATAATTCAGATTCAATTGCAGTTATTTTGAAACCGATCAGTTTTTTTATTTAATTTTATTATTTATATTTCAATATAATAATAATTATGTTCTATTATTTTAATTTTAATATAATAATTGTTTCTCGGCTGTAATAATTAATATATTAAATATAATAAACATTCAGGTTTATACAATATTATAAAATTTCCATAATGGTAAAATCATAATATATACTAGTTTAATTATTTCATTAAATGTTTATCTGCTGAATATATTAATATTATTATAACAAGACATCCGTTCCTGTTATTTTATTTAAATTCATTTCCAGTAACGTTGTTACCTAATTTTATAATATATTCAATAGCGATTAATAATTATTTTATTTTTTAAAAGGTCATAAATTTAATAAAATCATCAAAGCATAGACTAATCCTCACATTTATTATATTCTTGAACACACAGACAAATATAATAAAAAACAATCGTCCTCAGATAAGAAAGAGAAGAATCGTGTTTACTTTACGATTTTCACGTTGGATTTTATTTTTCGAGAAATTATCTTTCGGCTTTTCTCGCTTTTCATATTACCCCACGCCCTTTCCATTCGATTACTCGCAATGTATCTCTCTCTCCTTACGTACGCATATTTTTACGTTTTGCTTTTTTTCTTCGTTGTTCTCTTTCCGTTTTATTTTTCCTCTTGTAATTCTTCGCTCGGCCCTCGGTATCGCGGCGGACATATTAGATTACAAAATAACCGAAGGCGTTTTCGGTAAAGAAGGCCCATACTCTTCGAGTTAACAGCGAGGGACAGGTGGTTAAAGACGTTGTTTGCTTTTCGTCGAAAGTGTTCGAGTTTCAGTTACATTTAACGATACACGACATCTATGAGTAAAGTATTTAAAAACAAAAAAGTGTCATTGGAAATGTATTTATTATATGTAAATAATTGTTTATACACTTGATATATATATAATCAAACCATGTTTATCTGTTTTGAAATTTAATTACAATGTATGAGATTGTTTAATGAAAATGTCGTAAAATCATGGTTACAGTTGTGTATCCCGAGTTGACGTGAAGAGAGAAGCGGCTGCTTTTTCGATCATATTTACCAGTCAATGGTCAGTTGATTCAATTGGTTCAAGTGAGTCTTAACGTTGTTTTATTTATGTATCCCTTTTTATAAACATTAGCATCTTGAGATGTTTGGTGATTCTTAAAATATTACAATCAGAAAAAAAAAATTATCAAATTAAACTTTACAAATCTAAAAATTATAGAATAGATTTTTTTAAATGATTAAAAAAAGAGTATGGATCAGTTTATTACAATCAAATACGTAAACTAGCATCATATTATTTATTTTATAAATATAAAAAAATATATTTTTCAATGTGTTTTTTTATATACATGTAAAATATTGTTTATTTATAGATTAATAATTTCATTCAACCCTTTGGTTGTCAAAATTTGATATATCGGCTACTGTTTCTTTGACAAAAATGACGGATCTTACGACATCATTGAAGTAAGAAACGGATACATTTTTAATGGTTTGTAGGATATTTTTTTTTGAATCATAATTATTAATATTATGTATTAAATCGATATTTAGATAGCAGCACTAAAAGGAAGGGTTAATAAACATATATTAAGGGATCTCGTAGCTTTGTACGTATCTAAAGTTTGGGTTAAACTCTGGATTTTGGATGAAGTAGCTTGATTTGAGTAACGCGGAGAGAGAAGCAGCTGTTTTCACAGTCTCCGCAGTCTTTATTAATAGCCCAGCACAGTTTCACTTTGTATGAGTTTAAAAAAACTCTTTTGTGCCCCCAAGTCAAAACACTGGTTAGAAATGTATAATGATGTACTGATCAAAACGAATTCCGTGCATTATGTAGGTATCGTTATTCGCCTTACCTTGATCTAATTTGGTTTATTTTCACCTGTTTACTTATTGCGATATTTGCGTTGCATGGCCAATGAAGATTCGGCAACCTTTCACTTGTCATTTTGCATTCAATCAGTTTGTCAATGTACTGCATTTTTTGTGTGTGAAATGTTTCTAGCTAATACATTGAACTATCGTCACGTATAGAGTGCGCTAATTTTTTTCATTGTGCTTTTAACGCGTAATGTGACAAATTTTTAATAAAAAAATATATCTGACCGTGTAGTCGATAGACCCCGCCAGTTAATTATATATATTATAATTTTACGCGACAAGGTATGTACGCGTTTAATATGAAATTATGCAATTCTATATTTGCTGTACGATATCAATATGTTTGATGATTCAACAAAAAAAAAACCACGGCATCGATTTGCCTAATCGACGTAATAAAGAAATTACGCAAACCAAGCCGCTCGAAATTATGAGAGCGTATGTTTGTAAGGACTATAATGTGATTTAAATATGCTTTTCACTTCTGTATTATTTGAATAAGACCATAGTTTTTGCAATAATGACACCATACAATATAATATCTAATTATTATATTTCTTTTTTAAATATAAAATATTTAATATATTGAAAAACATGTGATCAGTTTAAAGTGGGTGCAGGCTCTCTGGTGACGTTGTAACTAAAAGTCGCTCGAATGGCGTTAGTCTTCCGGGGGCGAGGGGGGGGGGGATAGGCGCTGTAGCGCAGGTATTCTGGGTAGTATATCTTCTCGAGAAAAATGCCAAATCGGAAATTCTCATTTACGAGAAATCTTATAAATCTTTTTTTTAAATATAAAATTTAATTTGTACGAATATATTTAAAATGTTTACAATCACTGCCTTTTTATAACGCTGCATATTCATGCCTAATGTGTATAATAAGGGTCTGAAAATGATTTTTTTACAAATTTGTAACACTCGAACTCGTCTTCTTTTTGCTTAAATAATAAAAGAAGACACTCATATAAGAAAACCTTCCGAAGGTGTTCGTGCCAGATGTTTGTAAATATGCATGCTTTCTCGGAAGATCGAACGTATTTGAATGATTACCATTTTTTTTTCGATTTTCTATTATTCTAACCGGCCGGTGACTTTATCTTTATTTTGATAATCTAAGAACCCGCTCCGATAATAATAAATTACGCATGAGATTCGGCAGAATGCAAGACAATTTAGGGCTATTTTTCTTTCTTGATAATCCAAAAATGTTTTTTTTATATTATTTTCGTAAAGTAAGAACAGCTTTGTTATTGACATTTGTCTATCGATTATTATTGACCATATTTATTTTATTAAAACAATTATAAAATATAAATTCTCAACTAAGCTCGAAATTCCAACGAGCAATTGAAGAGAAATTATATAATCCATGAAACCAGAAATTAATGTCATTAATTAAATATTTGCATTATCCATTTCATGAACAAAAAAAAATAATGACTACTTTAGATGGCGTTTTTTTTAAAGGGTTATTTAAAAATAATTTGTAATTATGTATATGCAATACTTGACTGTATTACATACATTTTTTCATTCATCAAAATTGCACGAGTGATTATGGATTGTGTACTGCCGAAGATTTGATAATGTAATTCGGTCTTTTGGATAACTAATCGGAATTTCCATAAACGCGTCACTTTTTATTTCGTTGGCTCACCGCCCGTTGTGTTTTCCTGTTCGTGTGATACATATCTGCCGCCACAATATCGCAATACAAATGTTGAAACGTGCTTATCAAACATTAATAAAAAAACAAACAGCGAAGTAAAATATATTAGAAATCGTAATGAATGATACGTTTTAAGTTAAAGGATACTTGTTAGGCTCGTGTTATGATAACGTGTCGCAAATGTTTACACAAAGCCGATACTAGGATAGAGACATTGTTTTTGTGATCGAACAAAAATACCTTGAAACGAGATAGCTCTCTGTTAAGGGTTCTCCCCAACCCATGTCACGTGTAAACAACACAGCCCCCACCGATGTGATTAACCTAATAACGTTAAGCAGTTTAGGACACCCCACGGCGCTGTTACCCTACCCTTAGATCGTCTATGCTACTACGCTCACAAAAAATAACAACAACGCGAAAAGTGACCTCATATCCAATCGTCGAATTCCTTTTTTTAACGATCAGGTCAGTGTGTCAGATCGTATCGTTGACCTGTCATGTCACGTTGTTGTTCACAAGTTGACGTCAATTACACGAATTGTGTCGGTTTCTTGGATTTTAAGTTGCATCCGCGGCCGTGACACATTTACGCGATGGTTATGATGGTAAATGTTTAGATTACAATGACGTTTGATCGATCGTTTTTGTAGTAACATTCAGTATATGAGAGATTTAATAAGTTGATATTTCACTTAGTGAAAATGCCGGAAGTTTTTGAAAGACGTCACGGTATTTACTTTAGCATATTTTTTATACCGGAATTAATTTTTATAATGATAAGAGCATAAAAAGCTATAGATAAGATTGTGAATTGATTAAAAACAGAAATTTTAAGATAATTTCAAATAAAATATAAATCTAACCTTCTTGCTGCCCTACTTTCAAAATCAACGGTTCATTTATAAAAAAATGAAAGTGCCAAGAAAAGTAGAGATCCAAAAAATTATTTGTTTAAGAGTTTGCTGTAATTTGTTCTTATCTATTTTTATATATTATAAAACTTTAGGGTTTCTAAATATTGAATTACTAAAATATGTATAGTTTATTGGCGTAAATGGAAATTGCGTTTTGAAAAAAGATAAAAATGTACAACTTTTTCGCGTTAACTTTTCAAAACTCCCAACGCGGCGGTTTAAGCTTCGCACGCGCCGAGAAAATTGTTGCGGCCCTTTATTATAACTTCCTAGAGGGGTGTGAATATAAAAAAAAAAACGCTTTCCACGCTATGTTCGCGAGAAGATGTTTCACATCAAAAATGCCGCGGACCGTTAGCTGCCGCGAAAAACAAAGTTAAAAAAACACCCGCTAGCAATTTTGCTGAATATTTAACGATGATACGTTTGTTGCAACAAGTTTACGCGGAGCTTTTACGCTAGGGGTAATAAGTCTTTTTAGTGCGCTGACAAGAGCACTCGTAGATAAATCTGGAAAAGCGCCAACAGTCTGCAGGACGTCTAGCAATATCCCTTTCTACCCTGTTACGTCCCTTTTTACAACCCTCTGCGACGTCGTTAAGAATACTACGTTCGTACGTAAAGCTCTTTCGACATCATAAGAGGGCGTCGTTCATTATCCTCGAATATTTTTAATTTACTTACTACACCTTTAGTAGTTTAAACATAATAAACATACAATTTTAAAACATTTTATATTGGACTTGAAATTTTTTTATGCATAAGTCCTTGATATTTGCCATTAATCGAGATCAATGTAATACTATTTTCATCAATAAATTAATAAAATAATAAATATTTTTTAAAATTACCATAAGTAATAAAAAAAGGATTCAGATATATGATATGGATAGATCTATTTGATTTTATACATTACATACCAACATAAGCTAGGTACATTTATTTACAAAACTTGTCGAAATTAGATGCCAGAAAAGCTTATGCAAGTTTAAAGCTTAGGCAGTTTTAAAAAAATATTTTGCAGTGAGATCAAAATTTGTTTTTAAGCGTTAAAAGCGCCATAAACCTAATCTTAATAGTTTTTACTTATATTTATTTCAATTATTATCTTTTAATCTATGAAGTAAAAAATTATATATTTTTTAAATAAGACTTTTAAAAAATACAAAATAAATAATTCTGGTATTTGTGTGAACAATTAAATTAAATTATAAACGTATAAAAAATTATATAAAATTTACACACAAATATGTATAATTTGTAGTATTAAAACACAAACGTGTATACTTGTAATGTAAGAATTAGGGGCGTATTAGAAATATATAAGAAAACAATTTTATGAAAATAGCTGTAAATGAATACAGATTCACAAACTCTTATTTAGTGTCTTTTGAATATATTTTTTAATTTAATATTTTTTTATAGTAATATTTAAAATAACACTTGCTTAGAAATATTTGTTAAAAATAATTTAAAAATATTTATCATTGTAATCTGTACCCATAATTTTTTATGAACATAAATTTTGATTAATTTTTAGTCGAAAATTCATCACTGCTTTACAAATAAAGGTTTAATTAAGGGTTCAGCTCTTAGTCAAAAATAAGTTAATATGTAGTAGCTCAAAATATTCCTCTAAGCTAATTTAAACAATGTCCTTTTATATCATTGGGAATTTTTTGTGTATTTGTTATTTAATTATTTGTAGTATGTATTTGTAGTATGTCTTTTCAATCTTTTTTTATATGATATGATTTTATATGATATAACCATAAACCCTAAAATAGTAATACGTATATTTTTTAGGAATCTATGTATATAAAATCACAACGTCTGACTTAAGTAACAAGAGCTTCATTAATGTTATAAAAGTATATGTGACTTAAGAGTAAAATCAAATAAAAAATGTGTTTGTTGCAGTTGCTTACCAATAATAGAATTTGTAATTAGAACTAGGGTTGCTAAACTATATTTTTTTTCTTCGCAGAAAATATTTACTCATATTTACAATAGAATAACTAAGGGCATTGTCTGTTTTACAATATTATAATAACATTTATTTATTCAAAATAAATTAACACCCATTCATATCTTCAGCAAAAAGTTTCTTTTGAGCTACGAAAATATAGTGTTTATTTACCAATTATTAACTGTTAATCAGTTTTTTATTAAAAATTATTAATGAAACATAAATTTTGCAACCACTAATAAATTAATTTTGCTATCGCAATCACTGTAAGTAATTTTTTAATTATAAAAAGTGATAATATAAAACATATAATAAAAATTATTTGTGATTTTATACTAAAAAAATTACGAATATCAATTTTTTTATACAGGTTTCTCAATATATTATTGTATTAAAGTAGATTAAATAGTCATCTGACATAAATTTAAATTAAAGATTATGCAAAATAGTGCTGTAAAATTTTTTTAAATTTGCTTTTCAATGCTCACAAGAAAGACATATATATATATATATAAAATGTTTATAGCTATTCTACCAACATATAAATTAATATTGGCAACTAAAAAAATCCTCGAGAGTAAATCATTTATATGTTATATACTAAATTTTAATTCAGAGTCAGCTACTTAATTTTAAAATTAGATTTGCTAGTTTAGCACAGATTCTTTCAACTATGTATATTGCATTTAAAACCCTTAATGATTTACTAAAATTAACCAAACCTAAATAGATTTTTATATTATATCATTATATAATTGTTTTTCTTTTCATTTATTATGCTTTTTATTTTTTTATTTGTTCCTTTAAAATTTATTAACAAATATTTTAAGTGTACTTTTTAATTTTTTCTAAATGTATTTGTATTATATTTATAACCACAGAATGAGCAATTTATTACTCATGCGGAATTACGTGAATAACATTTTTTTTAAATTGGTAAATCTAAAGTTTAGATATTTTTTTATATCTTAATTTCATTTAAGCAAGAAGCAAAACGTTTAAAAAGATGACTCTTGAAAGCCATTATACTTTGTTGTGCAAGAAAAAGTTCTGTTATTCACTTTATATTTTTTTTATGCACTGATGATGAAATAGTTAATATACAATTGCATTTTTAGTGTAGATTGTGCTAAAATTCATATGATAAAGGGTTAGATTAAATTATAAGCTAGAAGTTAAAACAATATTTTTTATATCTTATATGCTAAAAAATAAGATACAGTAAACATACATAAATATTTAACTCTTATATATGGTATTTTAAGTTAATTATTTTTTTATGGAATTTAAAGTGTAAATGTATCCCAGATTTTTATTTTAGTCAATTAGTTAATTAACTGTATATTTTAGTATTTTTGATCTGGTTTTGTGTTTTTTAGTCCAACTTTTTATCTGATTTTTAAATGGCCTAAAATTTGATATAAATTATTAGTCATCCAAATTGATCCTCAAAATATCCTAATTCAAAGGAACTCTTACAAAAAAGTTCTTGATATATTAATTGAATAGATATGACAATCAGAAAAGGTTTAAATTTATATTTTGGACAATATAAAAAAATCATTTAATGTGTAAGGTGTAAGCTATATTTGATTAATTAACCCTTCATAAGATAAATTATACAAAAACTTTTTTTAAATATTGTCAATTGACTTATATGTTAGTACCTTATGTCTTACTTCCATTATAAATAAAAGTAAGCACTTTATTATATTTTTAGAAAGTTCCTTGAGCACTCTTTCTATGAATAATTTATACAATAAAGTTGTTTTGGAGTTAAGCTTTGTTTTTAATGATGTACTTAACTAACCATTGTTACTTTTCTAATAGAGGCATTGAGTTGACATAGTGCTTTTAATAAATACAGTATCGACCTTTCTTTATTTATAAGTATGTAATACAGTAATTTTTTAATTAGGTCAAGTTAATTACTTTTTTATTTATTATTATTAATTATAATATATTAAAAGCATGAATATCTTTCTAAAAAATAAAAATAATTGCTATTATTTAAATATACGTTTATTTGTATCATATATAATAAAATTCAACCTAAATTCTTATTAAAGTCTTACACGTATTTAAAATTTCATAATATATTTGTAAGTGAAAACTAGGTAATTGAATTTAACAATGAAAGCTTCATGAATGAAATTTATTTTTAGCCATTTTGCGAAGGCGTTATTTATTATTATTTTATCTGGGAAAGCTTTTCGCTTTTTCCTTGTCTCTATTTATAGACGATACGCGTGCTATATACGAAAAAGTTTACTTTGTAAAAAATTGCTACGTTGTCTGTTTTTGATTTATCGATATACGAACGTAACTTTTTTCCCTTCGCAGCTCTGTTGGAAAATCGCCTTGTAAATCGAACCGTTACGTTTGATATATTGCAATGGTAGGGGAGAGCCGCAAGAAACTTTTTTTCCAACTCTAATTCCAAAGAATTACCTTTGAAATTTAAACAAAGGTAAGGAATTGTTCGCAATTAACTTGTGCAAATATATCCAGGTCCCAAACGGCCACGAGAGCTTTGCTCCTGCGTCCAGGAATTTGATTAGGATCGCCCGAAGAACTTTTTTTTCATTGGTTATATAATTCGATTTGGTCGTTCGTGATCGCCCACTTTTTCGGGTATATCGTAAAATTTCGGCTTTATCGCGGAAGATGAGAAGAGCGTAATATATGTATATATATATATATAAAAAGAGCTCGTGCTTTCACGTGAATATGAAGTCACGAAAATGCGAGGCCTTATTATTATTACTGCGAGACCTTTGTGTCTCTACGAAATTGTGCCTCACGATATGACAGGAAATTGTTCGTCGAGCTATTATTAAATATGCTACGATCGATAACTAAAACTTGGCAACTCACTTAAAATAGTTTAGAAATGTTCAAAAAGACATAATGTGTATGAGGTTCTTACTAGAGACGTCTCGTTGAGATCATTTTTCTAAAAAATATATCAAATATAAATGTGACATTTATTGTGTTGATTCGATTTATGGGATGTTCGTAAAAAATATTATAAAATATGTGGCTAGTATAATAAAAGTTGGCGTTTTTTCGTTTGAGACTTGGTAAAAATTCTGCCGAGTAATCATACAAGGAATGTTCATAAACATATGATATCATAAAAGACATTTTAATGCCAAGAAAGAACTAGAATGAAAAATCTGGCATATAAAATAATGCAACAGAGAAATCATACAAGAGCATTTATTGAAAACTACAAATTACTGAAGGAAAAAATACATTAAATTAAATAAAAAAACAGCAACACAAACGCATCTTAGATAGATGAATGGAGCACCTTGATTACCTGTTAAACGATGAAGAGAAAAACTCGGAACAAGAAAACTACTACTAAAGAGACACAAACAAATATCTTAAATGGCGACGAACTTACTGAAAAAAGTCAACAAAGCGCTAATGCGTCTTAAAATAATATTTAAATCACCATGTACAGACGATTTTTCTGTAAAGATGCTAAAAAAGTAGAGATACTCATCTGCAACACATATAAAAAAATATTAAAAATATTTGGCAATATGAAAACATACACTATGGATAGATTTATTATATGTCATATACATTAGAAGGGTGATATGTTCGAACTACAGAGGCTTAACATTATTAAATATAATACATGTATGTAGTTATGGCAATATAGTACATAGAAAGTTTAGTCTATATTTTTGGATTTTAACCCATTAAAATTTACACACCGTACACGCTTGTGTACACCTGTTCGAAGCGTGTTATGGTGTTTTATTTCTATAATTATTATGGAAGTAATTACTTATTTCAAAACTATATGGTAGTAGTGAACTATAAAAAAATAAAATTTGGCATGTAATATTTACACAATTTTATGATATTTTGTCGCAGCAACGAAAATGTTTTTTAATATTTTATTACTATAAATAATTAATAAAATATGAGTATTTGTAATAAATCATTTTCGGTATTTTTATATTGAAAAATTAGTCTGATATTAAATAAGGTGTATCGTTTTCTTATATTCTTAAAGCAGTGCTAAATATATTTTTTAAATTAAATCTGTGTAAATTTACCGTCGCGTCTTGCATATTGCTCCATAGTTGGTCTGCACGTACACTCAAATATTACACTTGTTTTAAAAATGTGATAGCTATCCTTATCGATATTACCATATACTTCTAATATAAAAGTATTGGTTAAATTATATTTAAACCGAATTTTGGTCAATAGGAGGGCACAAAAACAATTATCACTTCTCAGAAGTCAAAAATTCACGTCAAAAGCCATAAAATCGTGCCGTCGCTGTCGCAGTGGGAACGCTCGGCCACTGCGACGGCGGCGGCACGATTTTATTGCTTTTGACGTGGATTTTTGACTTCTGAGAAGGGATAATTGTTTTTTGCGCCCTCCTATTGGTCAAAATTTGGTTTATATGTTCCTCATTTATCGTTGTATTAACGCTAGATTACCAAACGTTTCCATTGCGACGACGACGACACGGTTTTATTTCTTTTGCCGTGGATTTTCCACTTTTAATAATGAAAAGTTGTAGTATGAGCGTTTTATCTGCAATAGCAGCGTTAGGATTTTATTGCTTTTGACATAAATTCTATTCTATTGGTTGAAATTTCCTTTAGATGTGCTACATTCAGTTTGAAATATTAATTTAAAAACTCATAATATGAGCACTAGTTAATTGATCGTTCTCACTGCGACGGCGCCAACACGATTTTATTGCTTTTGACGTGAATTTTTGACTTCTGAGAAGTGATTTGCGCTCTCCTATTGAGCAAAATTCGGTTTAAATGTGTGACATTTTATTTATAACATTATTTTAAAAGTCGTAGTATGAGCGCTAGATATTCGAGCGTACTTACTGCAACGGAAACGGCACAATTTTATTGCTTTTGACGTAGATTTTTCACTTCTAAGACGTGACAAATGTTTTTGCGTCCTCTTATTCGGTAAAATTTGGTTTATATGTTCCTTATTTAATTTGTAATAATATTATAAAAAATCATAGTATGAGCGCTAGATAATTCAGCGGTACCAATACGACGGTGCTGACACAATTTTATTGCTTTTGACGTGAATTTTTGACTTCTGAGAAGTGATTTGCGCTCTCCTATTGGGCAAAATTTGGTTTAGATGTGTGACATTTTATTTGTAACATTATTTTAAAAGTCGTAGTATGAGCGCTAGATATCCGAGCGTATTTACTGTAACAGAAACGGCACAATTTTATTGCTTTTGATGTAGATTTTTCACTTCTAAGATGTGATAAATGTTTTTGCGTTCTGCTATTCGGCAAAATTTAGTTTATATGTTTCTTATTTAATTTGTAATATTATTTTTAAAATCATAGTATGAGCGCTAGATAACCCAGCGTTTCCAATACGTCAAAGCTGACACGATTTGACTGCTTTTGACGTGAATTTTTGACTTCTGAGAAGAATTAATTAATTTTTGCCCTTTCCTATTGATCAAAATTTGGGTTAAATATACTTAAATAGAAGAATTAGTTTTTTTATGCGGCACAATGCCTTTGACTTTGAGCAGCACTTATTAAAAAACTTTGAACTACAAATGGTTAGTATTAAACTATCTAGAATATAATTATCGTTTTTTGCTATTTATTATTATTTAATTAATACCATTGCTATTTAATTATTATCATCAAGTGTTATATGTAAGTTCAGAGTCCATTTTTAATTTCATTTAAATATTTTATGCAAACTTTCTCACGGTCCAAATGCATTGAAACCATTCGAGATAATTCTAAATATATACCTAGAGGTTATCGGGGTTACGTTGCACATCTAGCTTTGAACACAGTTTGTACGTTACGATTTCACGGGTCAAGGTTTATTTGTGTAGTGCCTGAAGCGAGATGCGCCAATATAATGCTCTGTGAACTTTTACACGATCCAGTGCAAAGACTATTTGATATTTGCAATCGAAAGATTTGATCAATATTTTATTATTATTGTTATGTATTTTTGCTTACACTTCTGAATGTAATGTAACCGAATTGCAACGACAGTTAATTTAACTTATTCGTCTGGAACGCTCTGAAGTCGCAAGGTAAATAATACATATTGAAAATTATGTTTCTATCTACATTGACCTTTGATAAAAATTTGCGTCGCGTAGAAATTTAATGGGTTTCAAAGTTGCCACTGTAATTATTTATTAAAATTCATTTTACCGAATATAGAAAAATCATGTCTATCATGAAATATGAATCATCATACATGAAAAAAAATCTGAAAATAAATAATACATAAACCACTGGCAGCAGCCCGAATCAAATTATTTTGACAAGTGACAAAACGACCGTGGGAAAGCTCGTTGAAATATTCAAAGGGCTGCCTGTCTCAAAGGGCGGCCGTACGAAAAGTCTGAGGTTCGATTTGTCACCGTGCATGCGACCTTTCGGCTGAAAAGACATCAAAATAACATTAGCCAGCCCATCTCGTATTCCGGGACCGTCTCGAGGATGCGGGGGGCGTAGCCCGATACAAAAGACGCGAGACATTACGAGCGTCCTGTACCCGCTTTTTGTCCCCATGGGATGCTAAATATGCAGTCGAACACGTGGTTGGTTTATCGTCTAGGTTTTTGATTTTGAGAGGGCTAGAGATATTCATTTAGACCTTGGGACCTTAATAATATATGTAAGATAATTGGCTTTATATTAATTTATAACTTATTTTCTCAAAATATATTCTGATTCAGACAAATAGTTGTTGTAGAAGTTGTCGAGTAATAACAGTAACTTTTAAGCATTGTCAAGTCTCACGCTATTGTAATGCAATCCAGGTAATAAACACAATGCTACTTGTATTTTCAAAGAATCCGTTTCGACGCTAACAATCTATTGATAATTAGTTGCGAGCTTTAGAAAGTGCCCAATAAAGTAAAATCCCTGGTGAATGTAAAAGTTACCTGTCGATGAATATGGCTTAATAATGTAAAATTTTATTTTTTGCGACTTGCTTCATTGTATGTAATATATCTTTGGTATCTTCCCTTAAAAAAATCAAAAACTTTATTGCTTTAAAAATTGCATTGTCTTACAATTTGTATAAATCATAAATTATTTTTTTATAAACATGTTATATCTAAAAATGGGAAGTGTAGTATATCTAATGGTCATTCAATTTTACAAAATTATATGAAAATCAAATTTTCTGAGTCTATTAATTTTAATAGTGATTATTGGTTGTATTTTATTTCTCTTTTAATTAGTTCTAGTTCATTTCATATACAATTATTGTCTTGAAAAATATATTATAAAATTCTGTTTAATGCAATTAATAAATATTGGTAAATTGAGAAATTTTTACAAGCCCTAAAGTTATAAACTGTAATTTTCCGTTAATTTATTTTACGATCATTTGCACCTGTTGATTAAAAAAGTTTTTTTTAGCTTCGACCGACCGACGCTTTATTAACTTTCTCTTTAAAAAATGACGCTTAATTGCTAAAATTCTCTTCCGCGCAATATATTATGCCGAAATTGGCTCCGGTGAATATTTTTCCATTTCGCACTGTTTTATTTCCGGCCACAAGGGATACGTTTTTGAATGTGCAAATAAAGAGAAATAGCTCTTTTTGATTAATGGGCAAAAATGTAGGTTAACAACCCGGCTCGGTCGGTTAGCCCGTTTGTGGATAGTTCTGTCGATTTATAAAAAAGCAAAACGTTTCTCTTTTGTAAATAGAAAATATTGATTCAAAGTGTTTGGAACAAGTTGTTTCCTTTGCGAATATTTCAATTACTATTGCGAGAAGAAATTTCTGCTGAAACGTAATACGACGGCTCGGGTGTGTTATTTCTCTTTTAATTCACGTTCATTACGTAAACGCTACATACGAAACTTTGCGGTTATAAATTAACATAAAATATTTATTGCCTCATTTTGCGGTGGTATGTAATGTATTTTTTTTTAGAAATAACACGCTAACTGACCATGCTATAAACACTGTCTAGTAAATTTTATTTATATGTTGAAAGTACGCAGTACTCGTATTACATAGAATTACAGCTACTATAACTCAGTTATATGTTTATTTTTACAAAATATCAATAGCTAACATACTAAATTTTTTATTAGTGTAAATATATTTTTCTTATCTTAATCATGTGATTTATTGTTACATGTAATATTTTTTGCTGTGTAGCGAAATTTATTACAAATGTTTATTTTTAAGTCTCACCATACATTCTTATATTATTAATTAAATATACTAATCAAATAATCAAAAAGGGTTTATTTTATTTGATCCTTCTCTACTAAAATTTATTTTAAATTAGACTCTGTTTTATCAATATTATACAATATAAGAGACTTATTGGGGTGATTTATGTTAGCAAAATATAATTAAAACTAATTATGTGTTCCTTAAAATTATAGTGTGGTAAAGATATTTATAATATACGCCCCTCAAATATGGACAACAATTGTGGTGGCAACAGAAAAATATTTTTGTTTCGACGAGTACAATACATTGTTTAGTTGTTTTTGCCTTATTTTTGAGTGTGTAGTAAATTTTTTTCACTGTAGTAATAATTTTAAAATAATAAAATTTATCCATATAGTCCTAATAACAATCGTTAAAATATTAATTATAAAATTAAATTTAATAATAATATATTTTATTATTAATAAATTTAAGTTTATAATTTGCTATATATGTTCGCTAGCAAAATCCAATGTGTCAATTTTTTGCAAAATGGCGACAAGTATAAAAACTTAAATACTCGTAACTCAGTAGGTTTAAATTTTAACGAAAAGATCGCTATATATGAAACGTTTAAAAGCCTAAACTTTAAATATAAAAAAATAGTTTTTTGCTTCAAAACAAGCGATGTATCAGTACGATCGGACCCCCATACGAGCCATTTTGAGACTTGCAGAAGAGTTAACGCTCTTAATTATTTGATTTTGAAAATTTAAAACTCAATTTTTAGTATCGTATAGAACTACTGAGCACCCCTTATACATTATGTATGAAAAAAAATATATTTTTTTTTTACAAAATGGCGGCCAATGTAAAAACTAAAAGTGTCATAACTTTGCAAAATGATATTCTACTGAAAAATATCGTATGCAAAAAGTGCTCAGAAGCTTAATTTGCATTAAAAAAAAATTTAAATTATTTTTTTTTAAAAAAAAACGAGTCTTATGGTAAATTGACTGGGCCCCCATGCGAGCTTTTATGCGACTTGGCACTTAGTTCACGCTAGTATTTGGTTCCTTTTAAAGATATAAAATTGAATTTTTGATGCAAAATAAAGCTTTTAAATATATTTATAATACCGTCTAAAAAAATTAAAAATTAAAATTTTTTTTTTTTCTAAAACACGTTTAGTGTTATGAGTCGATCGACCCACCATACATACGCTTATAAGACTTGCAATATAGTTAAGGCCAGTGTGAGATTATTTATACGTACTTAAAGTTGAATTTTGGTGACAGTATATAATTCTTAAGCACACTGTATATGTTTGTTAGCAAAATCCAATGTGTCAATTTTTTGCAAAATGGCGACAAGTATAAAAACTTAAACACTCGTAACTCAGTAGGTTTAAATTTTAACGAAAATATCGCAAAATATGAAACGTTTAAAAGCCTAAATTTCATCTAAATAAAATATAAAAAAAAATAGTTTTTTGCTTAAAAACAAGCGACGTATCAGTTCGATCGGACCCCCATACGAGCCATTTAGAGACTTGGAGAACAGTTAACGCTCTTAATTGTTTGGTTTTGAAGATTTAAGATTCAATTTTTATTATCGTGTAGAACTACTGAGCACCCCCTATACATTTTGTATGAAAAAAAAATATAATTTTTTTTACAAAATGGCTGCCAATAAGGCTATTTTTTGTATTGATTATTCAAAAATCGCGAAACAGAGTACTTAGTACATAGTAAAATACTAGATTATTAAGACAAAATTCTTGGTTTTGGTTTTTGCCTTATCTCTAACCTCTAGCAAGTATTTTTAAAACAGATTTCTGTCGTTTTGACGACTCTTTAAAATTTACAGTGGTAAGTCATTACCGTCAGGGACATTGAAATTACTTAAATTTTAATGCCTGTGTGACATCTTGACCGACATTTAAAAATATTTGAACAAATAAATATTTCAAGATAAGCCGAATATTATTCTACAATAGATAATATAAAACAAATATTAGTTAATAATTAGTTATTAAATACTAATATTATTAAATACTAATAATAATTAATAATGTGGTTTTCTGTATGCAATAACATTTTTTTTAGCTTACGTAAATAAATATTTTAATTTTGATTTAATAATATTTTGATGTAAAAGTAATTTGAATACTGCTCAAAGTTTAGCCGATTTTAATATTATTTACATAACTAATTTATGTTTCGGTGACTAATATTTTTATAATAATTTTATTATTAAAATGATTTGTAAAATGACAAATAAAATCCTAAAATTGCTCTCTGTGATAAGTGAGATGTCTTATTATTGTCAATAAAAAATTGTACTAAATATTTAGGGTGATTTACCATATTTTTAAGAACGTCGGCATTATCCATGAAACAGGCTGAAAAGCAAAGCTTCGACGATAGTCATGACTTCTCTGACGTTTATCTTCTAGCAAACATTTAAAAAAAACTAATTTTGGTCATTAAAACGGCGCATAAACATTTGAATTAATAATTGACATCGCTGCTATGGTTATTGGAATTCTATTATTATTTGGCCTGTGTGATACATATCGGCCGCCATATTTAGCATATTATTTTAACTATTTTCTCATTGATTTTTTAATGACAAATGGGTAACTCCAAAAAATAAATTTATTACATATTTCGATTCCAAAGGATCGAGGGATTTTATACAAATATTAGATTATATTACATTTTTGGACTTTTTAAATTCAGATCGGAAAATTCTATGACAGATTCTTTGAAGTGTATACAATAAAAATATAATTTGTATAGTTAACTATGATTATTGATTAATTTTTATTTAATTAAATTTGATTTATTATGTTGTAGTATCATTTTATCATGATATTATTATGACCTAAATTACTTTATCATGAGTTTTATAATAGTACAAAGTAAACCTCACACCACCATGTTTATAAAAAGCGTCACGTGTCTTCCTAAAAACTGAAACGTTTATGTAATTACGCTAGAGGTCATTATCGAATTATACAAAGCAG
Source organism: Plectrocnemia conspersa (assembly GCF_051122295.1). Lineage (NCBI taxonomy): Eukaryota > Metazoa > Arthropoda > Insecta > Trichoptera > Polycentropodidae > Plectrocnemia > Plectrocnemia conspersa. The sequence continues at coordinate 31,122,156 of NW_028277165.1, forward strand.
CCAGGGGCGGGGAGGCCTCGGCACGCGTGCCGGAAGTTCGATTCGCTTAGCGACTTTTAGGAATATGTAATTAAAAATGCGCTACGTAAATTAACAACTATTACACGGCGCCTACCGTTATTCATACTACGATCTGACATGCAAAAGGGTTGTTTACATATGTCCTCGTTAAAAATTCACCGCAGTCCGTTTTTCCTGAATACTATTTTTTACCTTCTTCTAAACAATTTTTTTCGAAGAAAAATGTCACAATTCGACGTGTTACTTAACGTTTTTCACCTGCGTCGCGTTTCGTTTGAAACGCGATATTTTCACCGCTTTTTGTTGACATTGAAATAATCGTGTACAATGTCAAAGTTGAAAAAATATTCAACTATAAATGCAGAAGGCATTCAAAGCAGTATTTTAAACGTATACTATTTCACAACTTAAACTAATAAAACACCAGTCTTTGATAACAAAGTAACTTTGGTTATTTTCATGTCATAAGACATGAAAGTAAAGTTAAGTTGTGCTGAAATTATCTGAATAAATATTTCGTGCTTTTAAATTCTGTTTATTTTGTTTGCAACTATAGAATCAAGTCTTCGTGCAGCTAGAGTGAGATTGACGTGAAGAGAGAAGCGGCTGTTTTATCGGTATTCTGAGTTTCGCTTAATGCTTGTCGTAGCTCAGCTTGATACGTGTTTTACTGAACTTTCGTTTGTTCTAAGTCGAGAGTAACTATTGAAAGTTCTTGTTCATGCGCTTAATTAAGTTAAATGAGCTTAGTCTAATCTCAACGTGCGCACAAATAGTGACGATTTGGAGATGTAATTAGGTTTGATTATTTCTTTCGTCTTTCTTATAAGAAACATTACTTTCTGGAAAGTTTGAACATGTCGAGATTTAGCAACAAATTTGTAAATGGCATACTAAATTTTGTTTTTTTTTCTACTTATTTTTATGTATTAAGGCAATTAAACAGAGTTGAATATTAAAACTATATTAGCAAGTGTGTGTTTATTTAACATTTGCATACTTGTACGAGTTGGCAACAATCCTCAGTGATTATTTCGAGAGCAGGTGGGTCAGACCCAGACCTGGGATTAAGCTCCAAGGATTACGAAAGCCTCTTTGGTAATGATATAACCAAAAGTCTCTTGTCTTATCACCTTATCGATAAGAGAATCCAACACTTAATTACAAACTGTAGACATTCGCCATTCGACATTCATAAATATCGTGGCGTGCTGCGGAAAATCCTCCCATAAGCAACCCTCAAACACCAACCCTAAAAAATAATCGGTTCAGCCATCAGATATCGAAAATTGTACTTGAATTACAGGGTCATTTTTTCACGCAGGGGGACATAAATCCACACTTTAAAGTGGACTAGAGCTTTTTTATGTGATGTTTGTTTAAGTTTTCATTTCAAAGTTTGAAATAGAAATAAAGGGTTTCGTCGGTTTATAATTGGATGGTTAAAATAAAACGAGGGTTTCGCCCTTTTATTTTAATTAAAATATTATACTATTACATATATTATCTAGAATGATATAATGAATGATTATGTAATGGTTATAAAAGGTAATTCGGCGGTGAAAGGTTTTATCAGTGAAAAAGATCTAAGCTCGAGTTTCTTTTGCGTATTTTTACGACCGGGCAATGCAAATTAATTATTCATAGGTGAAGATAGTAAATTATCAGTGTAGTAGCATTAACAGTCTCGTTAACTTCCGCAGTTTCGATTAAAACGCGTTTATGCGAATTTAATCCGTCACGCTATTTTCGAATTAGATATGTTTTTTCGGAAGTTATTTGAGTCAAATGTTGTTGACAGTTTTCCACCGCGGTGTATTTTTTGTCGGTCACGTATACCCTTTAAGATAGCAGATCTTATCTCATAGTTTTTAAAGTTAAATTTGGTTTCATTTGTGATTTTGTATACATACAGTTTTTAAGGTAAGCTTACAATATTATGCAAATTTTACCTAATGATATTTTATTTTGTTACAGGTTGGTACTTCAATTATGCTTTTTCACTTGGATAAAATTCTAGAGCAACCCAAATTGGTAATGTACTTTAATATTTAAAACATGTTTTAAATTATTTTATATGAAATACTCTATAAACAATTTTTATAGAGTATTTTATACACTGGTTATAATTAAAAATACATATATTACAATATTTTCGAAAAGTTCTTTTTGACTAATTTATTTCTATAAATACAAGTCATCAAAAGTTACCTAAATATCTATATATATTTTTATATTTATAAAACAAGGTAATACATTAATATAACCACTTAGGTTAGGCACCTTAAATTAGTGATATTATATCTATAAAATAACAGTAAAAGATTAATTTTTTTTAATTGATTCAAAATTTTTGATATGAATATATTGTATTTTAATTTGTATGTATCACTATTACTTTGCCAAAATACTTAAAAACACCATGATTTTTTCTATGAATATAAAATAACTAGAATAATACAAATATCTGCACACAATTAAAAACAGGATCTTGAAACCGCGTTTTCATTACATAATAATAAAATTTTAGTTTAGAACTCTGAAACACTTATTTATTGTGATATATTCAGGTAAAAACAATCAACACTTACAAGTCAGTATTGAGACCCTAGATTAAAAATTACTCTGTAAATTAATGACAAATATTTTATTAACTGTCTATTAAATTAACAATTGTTTATGTATTAAAAAACTAGTTAATATTAATTTACAAATTTAAGTCTGGTCTTTAAGCAAGTTACAACGGATTTTTTTTTTGTTATTGTGAACGACCTAACTCAAATTTATTTTAATTATTTATTGCTATACTCATCCACGAACTAAGGAAAGTCTGAAAAAACCGCAGCTTAATAGAATTATACTTATTTATTTAGCACTAATTATGATTTCCCAGATAAGATTTTTTCAATGAGTTTTTCAATGAATTAAATGGTAAATTTTTTAATATTTTTTAATAACTAACTAATCGCAATATATCTAGAATAATACAGCACATATTTAACTCTATTTTTAAAAATTATATAATTTAACCCAATTTTTAATGTTGATGAAATAATGAAATAGAATTTCGTATAATAAGGAAAAGTCACGTACTCGTCCTTAACTTTTTTTAATTTGGTCTGTGTTTGACCCTTTTTATATAAAAACTTTATTACATTTATAATATTTTTTTGACATTTTAATGTCAAGTGTAATCAGATTTATTATTAATTATCATATATTTTTTGATCAATGCTAATTAAAAATACAATTGCAATAAAATAATATCCCTATTATTTATTATTGACAACTAAAATAAACTTTTGCTATAAATAGCTACGGCAAAACTGTCAAGCATTTTAATAAATTATTTATAATAAAAGTCCGTCTCGACGAATAATGAGCACTAGACTTTTTTCTCTTTATAAAGGTTAACTCTTAGTCTTTTTATTTATATTTTATATTGTTTTAATATTGTATCAGGTAGCTCGTTATGCATTTCTTCATCTTTGTTATTAATTATTTATTGTTTCCTTTTACATTTATTATTATTTTAATTGAATAGTTACATGTTATACAATTCTAATATTAATACTTTATTTCAATCTTTTTGATTAAAAATACATTCGTGTAAATACATATTATAAGAAGATGAAAAAAATTTTCGTATTACGAACATAGATTTAAATTTAAGTATTTCATTATATATAAGCTTTGACGAGCTTAGGGCAAGCTGAAGAAGTTTAAGCCATCGATACATTTTCTAATTAATTTTAAAAGATTATGATATATTAGGGATATCTACAAAGCTCTATCAAGACACTTTCTCTTTTTTAAAGTATCATTTTGAAACGCCAAGAGCATTTAAAAAGCATTTACATAGAAAAAGTATTTGATGCATTAAAAATATTAGGAAGAAGCTCAGGTTCTTAAAATTATTATGTGAATTTATTATCTTTTAGTGAATTATCAACCATCATAAATTTATTATTTTACTACTTTTATATTATCATCTTGCTATGAATGGATTTTACATTTTAAAATATTTATTTAAATTGTCATTTATATAGAATTTTTTTATGATAATGATTTTTCAAGTGTAGATATAGAGCTTTTATTATTATTATTTATTTCTATCGTCTAAATTTTTGATCATTTTTGAAACTAATAATATTTATGAATATGTAGAAATGTTTAAAAAATATTTACAAGTTTTAAATACATGTATTTAATTTTACGTTTCTTTTAATCGATAACAATAACTTTTAGCGTATCCAAAGTCGGTGATAATAATTAATTTTCAACTTAATTACGGCTCGATCTGGCAATTTTTCACCCAAGGGGGAACGGGTTAATGCAAAAAGTTTAAAGCGTATAAATTATTCGCATCGCAGGTGTTGCTTGGCCCGTTTTCTATCAATCAAAAAGTTCGCGAAAGTTCAAAGTTGTGCGGACCTCGGGCGTCACGCAATAGGGGGACCCTAATGATCGTGATGGTGATGAATACGAGCGCAATTATCGTCAGAACGCGAATCCATCACCATTTTTCAATGTCTGTTTTTTAGGTGGTTATGCAAACATTGCACCGAGATATTTTAGATAAAAAAATAATTCATTTAACGATGATATTATATCATACAAGCAGTCCATTCTGGCCTTTGTACTAGTCCAGTTTTCTCTTCCAACTAATCAGTCGATTGACTAGTTGAGCTATAAAATATTGCATTATGTATACACACTAAAAATCGCTATCGTTTCGAAAAAATAAGCTGCAGCTAAAAGTATATTTTATGATCAAAATAAATTATCTTAAAAATCGAGGTCCAGTGTTAATTTTTTAAATGCTCTTACTTCGTGAAAATCGTTACACAACGAGCATCAAGATATATTATTAAGCTTGGAAAATATTCAAAAGCGGTGAATAATTTTAAATTCCTCATCTAGAGGTCTCGAAAGGCACTCTGGCGACCCCGAACCTGTCGTCACGTAATCTTTTCCCCGTCCGTGATATAATTTGCATGCTCTTATATGTGACCGACGCTTTAGAACGTAAAAGTCGGGGTTACATTTTTTCCTATTCCAATTTATCGACGAAGAGTCGGATAAAAAGGAAAGTTGATAGCGTGATATGAGCGAGAGAAAGGGAAGTGGTCGGCAACCGTTTAAACGGTTTTCGCCCGCAAAGAGATCAAAGGATCTGCGTTTTTTGCGTCAAACACAGATGGCGTATAAAAACGCCGGACACGTAAAGGGCGAAAGATTTAATCATCAGATTCGCTATCCTTAACGACGCCGGCGTGAAAACATGTGTCGGGATTGCGCCGAGGAAAGTTTGGGAAGCGCTGAAGCGTGTGTTACGAGCGCCGCGGGGCAAGTTTTCATTTGTTACACTGTGAGATTTTTTTTATATTTATATCGCAATGAGAATGAACGTGAGGTTGCTTTTAGAGCAAAACAGTTGATCACGTGCATCAGTTGGAATAATAGCATCTTTATTTTATTTCATATTTTGAGCAGATTTATATAAATACTTTCGTCAATTACTTGGATTTGTATGCGTCGATGATGCTCAGCTTTGTTATGCGGAGCGCGTGTCACTATATTTATATATATATTTTTGCCAAATCGCGTTCTGTACGATACGTTAGTTCGTAGCGTCCTCGATTTTTTATCGACGTTTTTGCAATTTATTTTGTTGAGGAATGCGAACGTGTTTTTTTTTGCTTTTTATGATACAATTATTTTGGCATTTGTATTTAAATAACCATTATTCATTGGGTGGTTCTGTTAGTTAATAGTTTCTATCTATGTTTGTATTGGGTGTATTAAAGTGTTTCATCAATTGTAAGTTTTTAGCTTTGATTATTATTATTTTTCGCAGCCATGTAAAAATTAATTTTAAGATAAAATTGTGCTTTTTTATATATCCAACATGATTGGTTTTTTACTAATAAAATATTTGCATCTTACAGACAAATTTATTAGACTTATAGTTTGATTACTTCGACTAACATATCTTTACACCAAACAATTGTCTCACAAGCCTCATTATAATATTTTAATTAAATAATGAAATTAATTGTACCACTCGGATTTATATGATATAACAGTTCAGTTTCAAACAAGTGTCTCGATCTCTTTAATCTTCAATCGCCACTCGGCAAACTTTAGCATTATTCTTTCCGGGACGCCATAAATTATTCATCACCGCTGAAAGCCTACGACGTTTCATTTTTTAATTCCGCTCCAAATCCGCGATTGGATGAATAGCTCAGAGATTTTGCGTTGCTTCGGGCGGAGCTTTTGGCTAATGGAAAATAAATAAAGCGAAAATTAAGCGGAAATATGCCGTCGCGGATAATCTGTCCGAAACCGTTTAATCCACAAAGGGAAGTCACGATAACGAGTTAATGGCCGTGACGCCAAAACGAGTTAAGGGCACTCCAAGTTCTGGGATGTTATCTAGTAGTGACCGTTGGGGAAACGTCGCTTGTTTATTACTGACAAAGGGACTGTAGGCCGTTACGGACTGATGTATTGTAACTGGGAACCCGCAATAATAGTTGCAATAAAAACGGACGAGTTTGTCATGAGAGCACACAAAAAAGTATATTCGAGTTCGAGATACAAAGGAAATGTTTGTGTAGAAACATAGATGTATGTAGTACATTTTTCTAAAGCTGTTTATTGCAAGTATTTTTTAAATGCTTGAATTGGTTCTAAACGGATATTTTATTTATCCACATAACTTATGCAGAGTATCTGTATGACTTTAAATGCTTGATCATCTTCTCTGTAAATATAATTTGCTAATTATTGAGTGAGTATTTGCTCTGTAATTTTGCCTTAACAAATACAAGTTGTTCTTTTGCTATTTCTTAACCTGTATAATTATGCAGTAGTTTTTTTATTACATTTACTAGTATTTTATTTATATGGAATATAAGCGCAATTGTTATAAAATTTGTGGATTTTTAATGGTTACTTTTTTGTGCAAGGGATAATATGAATTCCATCCAGTCTTGTGCCCATATCCTCTTTTCCATATTTTTTTGTATAAGATGGATCACATAAGATACAAATACCCTCGCCTCCAAGTTCATTAATCATTTTCGCTGGAACTTCATCGCTACCTGGAGATTTGCTTATTTTTATTTTTTTAATAGCTTTATAAATCTTTGTAGGTAAGATATCTTGTTCAAAGCTAAATTGGTTTAGAGTGCTGGATTATTTGGGTAAATCTGCTTTATATAATTCTTAGAAATATTCTTTCCATATTTGTAAAGAATATTATATTGCTGTCTTCAATTAATCAATCGGTGCAGATATTATTTATGTATTTGTTATGTCTACAATTTATCTGAACTTCTCTGTAAAGATCTGGTAATTGTTGGAGTTTTTTTTATTTAAATTAAGTGTTATGTTTAATTAGTGATCCAGTTTTTTTGACGATGTTTTTTATTTTCTGAATTTATTTAAAACTGAGACACCTTATCTTTAACAACTTTGCTAAGCTCTTTTATTTCTTGCGGGGTCATTTTGAGTGAATTATTTTTTGAGTACCTCAGGTAGATTGCGGTCCTAACTGCACCTGAATAAGTATTATTCATTATAAAGTTGACTCGATTTCGACATTTATTTCCAAGTGAAACCCATACATATTATATAGTATATTGTTTAAATCGTTTATCGTTTTCGAAGCCAATACCATTTTGTCTCACAAATTTGAATACATGAGAATTGCTTCCTATTTTTGCATTTAAATCACCTAAAAATATTGTTACGTAGATGTTTCGAATCTTCAGATTCTGCAGTAGGCTTGAATAAAATTTATTCTGCAATTATTTTTAAGGGAATTATTCTCTCTTTTATTAGATTATATCTAATAAATACGAAATTATTTTTTTGTGTTAGTATGATTGCGAGGCAGCTGTAGCTTAAATCTTTATTACTTAAAAATATATTGTATTTCCCCAGGAAAGTGATTAAAAAAATAATGAGGTTGGTTGATGATATGTATCGAAATTCTCCTGAACTTCATCGAACCCGGAAGTTGTATTTGTTGCAATTTTTTTGCTTTCTGAACTTTCGATGAGATTAAAAACTTTGCAATGTTACTACCAGTACTACTCGCAAAATCTTTCAAATGTTTCAGTCGGTGAACTTATTTTGTTATCTTGGGTAAATTAAAAAATCGTATATTTTAATTATTTGATATATATATATATATATAAATTTAATTACTATTTATTAAGATTGTTTTATGAAAAGTGAATTAAATACATGTCGTTCAAATCATGGTTACAGTGATTACAGACGTGAAGAGGGAAGCGGCTGTTTTCTCGCTCTTATTTGTCAGACAACGGTTAGTTGATCTACTTGGTTCAAATTCGTACAAACTCAGTTAGTCTTAAGTTGAAGTAATTGAGTCTCAAAGCTATTTATTTATGTGTCACTTTTTATAAACATCACCATCTTGAGAGGCATAGTGATTCTTAAAATATTACAAGTAGAAATTAAATTTTAGATTTACTTAAATATAAGATAGTAAAATATTTTAATAATTTTAATATTATTTATTTTATAAATATTAAATAAAAATATTTTTTTTAATACATGTAAAATATTGTTTTTTAATAAATTAATATTTTCATTCAACTCTTTGTTTCCCAAAATTTTGTTTTTTTGAGGAAAATTGTCATATCTTACGTCATAATCGAAGTATGAATAGGATACATTTTTAATGGTCTGTAGAATATTAATTTTTCATTATAATTATGTATTAAATCGATATTTAGATATCAGTCCTAGGAGTCTCAGCTAGCAAAGGATTAAAAAATATTTAGGTAATTAAGAAATAAAATCGATTTTAATGCGCAAAAATATTTATGTATCGTTTACAAATATTAAGACAATTACTAAACCATAACAAACCTGCGACTAATATTATGCGTTTTACGTAGATATTTTTTTTGTATCTAAATAATACATTCATTACTCAGGTTAAACTCTAGATTTCGGACGAAATAGCTTGATTTGTGTAACGTGGAGAGAGAAGCAGCTGTTTTCTCAGTCTCCTCAGTCTTTATTGATGGCAGCACAGTTTCAATTGGTACGAGTTTAAAAATGCTTTTTTGTACTTCAAGTCAAGACAATGAAATAAAGATAGAGCAACTTATAAAATAATTGTGCAATTATATATTAACAAAATTTTATAGTAAAGATTTTTTTTTTATAGTCTTGCGAGCGGAAGGAGTTTTCTGAAATTAAGTGCGATTTAAAGTTATGTGTAATAATTTCCCAGTTCGGCCCACTTTCGAACTAATTAATTGACCCCGATCAGGGCCGATAGGGCGACGTTGAGTAAAACACGACGCCCTTCCGAAAGCGGTATTATTGCTTCCGTTGCGGAGAGGTTACTGCGCGGTTATCTGATACTACCCCACAACTACCACCCCCAAACTCTATCCATCATCCTGAAATGGGGGCTCTGGGGGTTGCACTGGATGTGTTGTCGCCGCTTCATACACTCCCGGAGCTTTCTCTCTGTCCGCAGAAAGAAATTTCATTCCACCCGCTAGACGAGAATTCAATTGGTCAAACGTGAACGAAATATTCATACATGAAATACACGAAGAACAAAAAAAAACATTTGTGAGAAAGTAGGTTGCGTGGGTGGGGTCGAAAAATTAGCGATTTATCACACAAAACACAAGCGATAAGGGTTGAAAAACAAACTGTGCGATATAAACTGACATGCGTGTTTTTGGGGTTGCAGTAGTAGTGTTATTTTGACGCGAGTGATTAATTGGAGTGCGTACGTTAAAAATAAATGGTTTTTAGATTAGTCTTGAATTGTATTAGTGATGTGTTTAAATTTGTATTTTAAGCTCACTATTAAGGGCGCAGTATATGTAGGACAATCCATAAACTAACCCATAAAAATAGGTAATGAATCGTGTATTGAAAATTTTGCTGCTTGGATTTTTACGGACATTCCGGATACGAATTTGCGGACAGAAACTGATTATTTCGGACAAAAAATATTTTTAATAATAATTAAAATAAATATTTCAGGTAAACATTTATATTGTTGAATTCCTAACTATCAGGTGAAATGAAGCAATCAACTTGAATTAAATCATTGCAGTAAAAAAGTTGAAGAAATGAGACCAATAAACATGCTACCGTGTATAGAAAAAATAATAGAAGAAGTAGTAATCAAACAATTAAAGGAATTTATTACTTCTCAAAACATAATATGTGAACAACAATCGGGATTCAGAGAAAAGCATTCCACTGAAACTGCATTACAAGTAGTGATAAATGATTGGCTGTTGGCTAAGGATACAAACAAAATCATTGGAGCAGTTTTCTTGGATTTCAAGAGAGCCTTCGAAACAATAGACAGAAAAATAATGTTAAAGAAATTGGAGAGTATAGGTATAAGTGATATAGTTTTAAGATGGTTTAATAATTACCTATATAAAAGAAAACAAAAAGTTAAAATAAATAATGTATATTCTGAAGAGAAATTAGTGTCTTATGGAGTACCACAAGGGTCTAAATTGGGACCATTGTTATTTGTTTTGTATATTAATGATATAGTTAATAACGTGAAAAAATGTAAAATTCATCTATTTGCGGATGACACATTAATGTATTGCATAGGTGATAACATTAAAGAAATTGTAAATAATTTAAATAATGAATTAAGTATATTAGAAATATGGTTAAAGAATAATGTACTTAAATTAAATGAGAATAAAACTAAATGTATGTTTATTAATTATAAAAATGTGTTAGATAATAGTACTAAAATAGTAATAAATATCTCTAGTATAGAAATAGTGGATAATATAAAATATTTAGGAGTAATTGTTGATACAAAATTAAATTTTAAAGAACATTGCAATTACATATTAAAAAAAATTAGTAGAAAAATAGGTTTATATCTAGATTAAGAAATATATTAAGTATAAATACAAAAAAAAAAAATTTACAATAGTATAATATTGCCCCATTTTAATTATTGTGCAACACTATTAAATATGTTAAATAAATTAGATAAACAAATGTTGCAAAAATTACAAAATAGGGCAATGAGAGTAATCTTAAATAAAAATAGATTAACTAATTGTAAAAGTATGATTGATAGATTAGAATGGTTGAATGTTCAAGAAATATTGAGTATGAATGTTTTAGTATTTATATATAAGTTGGAAAATAATATGTTACCAAAATATTTTAATAAGTATTTAATAAGAAATAAAGATGTACATAAATATAATACTAGAAATGAAGAAAATTTTAAGATAATTAAGTATAAGAAAACGAGTACGGCTAGGGGAATTATGTACGGAGGTTTTGATTTATATAATAGTCTTCCAAGAGAAATCCGAAACAGCAAAAATATAACGGGTTTCATAAATGGAATAAAAAAACACCTTCGTACATATAGAAATAAATTATAATATTAAGACTTTATTATTGTATATTTTTATTTTTTCTTTCTGTTAGGTATTTTTTATATATTTTTATATATGTTTACTAAATTTGTTAGATGTAAAGATTAGCTATTAAGCTAAATAAATTAATAAAATAAATAAATAATAAATAAATAAAAATATAGATTTATTGGAAGTTAATTGCTACATTGAAATGTTTACCTTAAATTTTTTTTAATAAAATATTAAATATATTTTTCTGACCGGAATTATCAATGTCCGAAATAATCAGTGCCTGCAAAAATCTGTCCACAAAATAATTGGCTTAAGCTAATTAAATAATTATTTAAATTGCTTTTTCACAAACCAGTTAATCAATTTTTTTGTAATATAGATATATATTTATATCTAAATATATAGTATTCCTTATAAAAAAATGCTTAATTATATTCTTTGGCACAAGTATTTTATTTGAAAGTTTTTGGTAAGACAGACAAACAGAAAGGCAAACTTTGAGATTTATTATATAGATAATTTGATTATGTTGTTAGATTTGAGGCTTAAATATTATTAGAGAAAGTCTTTCAAACAGCTTAATAGAATCACGAGTATAATTGAATATAACGTCTAACAAAGTATTATATATAGAGATATTAAAAAATATTTGATAAACATTTTTTACAGACATAAATATTTTATATACCCTAACTTGTCATGCAAATTTTTAAATTCACCTTCACGATTAAATGTTTACGTGATATAGCATCCATATGCGATTCGCATAGTAATAAATAAACAACTTTTGATCAAGTGTTATTTTTTTATTCATTTCGGTCTGACATACGAACCACCATGTCTAGACTATATCATTTATTTTCACGTTTTTTTAACGGGACTTAATCGTATTTTTTTAAGTCGCCCTATGTTTGTGCCCTACGTCGGTCAATTACGATAATTAACAAACGGTTTTTGCTGCGAAACGTTCACGTGCTTACGCCGAAAAGCTACTAAAGCTCGTTTCTGAGTGGGCTTTCGGAGCTTTAGGAAATTCGCGAAGCGAGCAGAGATTTATCATTCACCGCGCGCTTTAATCTGTCCCTTGAGGTCATTTTTACCAATTTAGTAATTATGTTGCAGTAATAAATTAAAAAATCACTTATAGTGTATTAAATGTAGTGATTTATAAATATTATTTATCTATATCAGAATAAATATACAGCTTATCGTTGCTTCATATTGAATTTATGACATATTATAATACATATTATATTAGCTTAAATATTTTCATACATATAACTATGTGTTTAGATCGAATAAAATTACACAAAAACATTTTCGAATAGCAAATTTGTATATATTAGTTTCTGTGTATTGAAATCAATTTAACATTTATTAATTCCATCTCACAATTATAATAAAGAAGAAATATAAAATACAAAACCCTCCTTTATTTATTTAGGACCGTGTTTTACATAAAAAAAAATAAAAAAAAATATTACAATTACTGCGAATCAATGGAGAGAGAAGGAAAAATTGTATAAATTGAAAAAGAGACCATTAATAATAGCACATTCCGTGAAAAATGAAGGGTGCTACTCTTTTTCCAAGATATAAATATACGCTATAATTTTAATATAAATACATTTATTATATACAATGGAAAAAATGTAAATTACCCTTAAAATACATATATTATATGTCAAAAAGCTAGAAATTTAGCATTGGTATTTGTCCGGAAAATCGGTTTATGGTTTAAAACAACGAAAACAATAATCGAGTAAAACACGACAGAATTACGATTTATCGCTTTGCGAACGAAAAAATACTATTTATAACCACATGTGCTTAGACAGGGCTGAATGGGTGTGAAAAGTAATTTAGATAAATATCTAAATAGTTTTGAAACAGCGCTTTAAATGTAAATACAAATTAAATTGGTCAAATATATAAGATATTTTTTAATTATTTTTTTAAAGATAACTCTTTTAAAAAATACTGACAAAGAATTAAGTATTTTAACTTCATCTTTGTCAAGCAAGTTTGTCTCTATTTTATTTATTTAGATTAGTAAAAATCCAAGAAAGCTTGTAATATTTTAGATATTAAATGATATAATTTATTTATTTTTATGCGGAAAAACATATAGATACACAATTTCTTCTGTAAAAACATTTTCTTACATAGTTTTAAGAAGCACTTAAAACTTGTACGCTTAAATTAAACGCCAGCTTAATTATGTATGATAAAGATGTACTCTCTCTGGCGATTGTTTTAAAAATACTATAATACAAAAAAACTGCTTCTAATAACAGTACGGTTGTTTTTTTCTAACTAGTGCACGTCTGTGTAAAATGCAATGAAGAGCTTAGAACTTCTGCTGTAACTGAATATTTAAATCATCAATAAAATATCAATAAGGCATTTCATTAGTAATCTATTTAAAGACAAGCAATAAAAATATTATTTATTTAATAAAAAATAAAATAATTAAATCTTAAATATCTAAACCGCTCGAAAATATTGTTGTATTTTATAAAAGCAAATGACGTGAATTTTTGACTTCTGAGAAGCGATAATTGTTTTTTGCGCTCTCTTAATGGACTAAATTCGGTTTATGCGTTCCTCATTTAATTTGTAAAATTATTATAAAAGTCGTAGTATGGACGTTAGATTACCGAGCGTACCCACTACCACGGCGACGGCACGATTTTAATGCATTTGACGTGGATTTTGATTTCTGAGAAGGAATAATAGTTTTTTGCGCTCTCCTATTGGGCAAAATTTGGTTTACATGTCTCACTTATTATAAGTCGTAATATTTTTATAAAAATATCTATACATAGTATGTGGCTCTGAGGAAAAAAAGGTTGAGTATGACTGGTGGCCTTAGAATTTAAGGTGCACTGCTTGTATTTTTTCAAAGGTGATGCATGTTTCAGTGAAAGTGATCTTCTATCGTGTTGGCCGATAATTTAAAATAATGTATTTTACATATATAGTCATTATAAGTGTTGACAGGTGTTGTTATCGCAATGCTTTTTAATTTATTTTAAAATTGCGTGCTTCACCCTGGGCGCCCAAATCTTCCATTACGCCCCTGCACAATGGTAAAACGCGAAAAAAACAGCCAAGCGAAGCAAAAAAAAAACAGGCAGGAATCTATCCGGCCGCGTATGAAATAGAGGAGCTCGGCACCGAAATAATGAGCCGGCCTCGGTGATTTATGGCCCTTTGGTCCGGATCGGGCCAAACGGCCCTTTGGCACGTCACCGTCGGGTGTTGCTTCGTCTGGATCCGGCACCGCAGTTACCGGAAGCGGATTTCGCTTCGTTCCTATCTAGATTCCCGATTCAATTGCAACAACTGCATTTTCCAATTTATCAAGGGAATCTAACACATACACACACACATTTTAGCTACCGGTATTGAATGCGGCCACGATTTGTAACCTTCCAATCTAATCTCTTATTCAATGACTAGCAGTTAGCAGGTAAAGGCGAAGGTTTATCAACGTACGTGTTGGGAAATGTGGCGATTATTTAATTTTGCAACTGAAAATAATTTTACTTCCTGTGAGTAAATCGTGACCAAAATTCACCATCTCAAATATATTCCAATTCTCTTAATACACTAATTTATGTAACCTTATCTATAAGATAATTTTAACCTATACTTCTCCCTTTAACTGTACTATATACGTTGTATATATTGTAGACTTATAGTTGTCGTATGTTATTAGTCTTGGTCTGGTTGTCTGCCATTTTGAATCGGTTGATCGTCCGTGACCCTCTTGTCTCAATGCGTGTGATAATCTCTTACTCACTCGTCCCGAATCTCTGGCTAATTACAGATGTAGAAATGTGTTAGCCAATTGCATCGCTTGAATAAGTAAAACTGCAAGGTAAACACATTTTAAAAGTCTTTAATGCAAGGGATAGATTAAAATAGCGGTTTTTACGCTGAATAGATGCATTGTTTATTACATCATTCAAAAACAAAAAAGTAGTTTTTATGGTGCTGATTTTACGCTATTGTGGTATTGATTAATCTTTTAACTTTTAGTTTAAACGCGTTACTATTTATTTTTCATAAGTTCGAAATATCCGTATGAATGATCTTAGTCTTAGCTGCGCAGTTAGGTAAATCTTCCAAAATATTTTCAGCGAGAGCTATGTGGAGCTAGAAAAAATATGTAGCATGGTGCTCATGTATTTCAAATGCACATCATATTTATTTTTTTATTTGTATATTAACATCATGACGCATTTGGGATATATGTCAAGTTATTATGATCAGATTTGTAATATTTTTTTTTAAATAAAATCTTGTTTTAAAAAATCAGCTATTAAAAAAATAAGTATTTAAAAAAAACTAAAATTAAATTAAAAGATTTATAAAATAATTGTTTAAATAGCGGTCATTCAAAATGGTAATTCTGGTAAAAAAAGTTGTCTAAATATAAATTAAAATTAAAGATAAGCAGTTAGAAATTAGTAATAATTTATTAGATTTAATGTCATATATTGCAACAAACTATGATGGGCGAGTATAGTTGTACTCCAAGCAGTAGTGGAGAAGCTGTCGGAGGGATGATGTCCACGAAAAAATCTCAGAGATCTTGTTGGTGGCAGGAACAGTGTCTGGAGTCTAAGGCTTTATCTTCGCTTCCCAGGTCGAATTGTGAAACGGGAATATTGTGGCCTTACGATGATATATTGTTTATCGTGATTGTTTAGTAACAAAAAAATATTTATTCAATGCACCGGAGAATCCTTGCGTGCTATTTATGTAAAACCCTATTTTTAGTCGTAACGAGGGATATTGTGTGGTCCCATCATTTACAGTATTGTTTAGTTTATTTTTTACACAAAATTTTTAAAAAATAATTAAAAATGTTTTTTTTTACATCTTTTGGTTATTTATGTGAGTTTTTCAGGATAAAATAATTGCCACAACTTCATTGCCATAAAACTTAAAAATATATCTTTTAAATATAAGCTAAGTTTATTAATATTATTAATGTGGGATTTAACAAAATTCAAGGACACTGTAATAGCCGTAATTTTATTCATATTATCAAGAAATTGATTCTCAAAATATGTAAAAATCTCCGCTATGTATGCAAATCATCTTAAATTAAACTCTGTTAAAACTGTGCTAGAAAATACTAATAATATAAAATTTATAATATATGTTTATTTCACCTTTTTTGTTATTTAAGTGAAAATACTTAGTGCCGTTCTTTTAACTATATCGACATGACACTTGTTATAAAAATAGCTCCTATAAATACTTTAACTTAGTTTGATAGTAAACTTGATCTTGATTCAAAACAGCAGTTATTTTAAAAAAATATTTAAAAAAATAAAATAAAAATTTAAGTAATATTTTTTCCAAAATAGTATACAAAAAATTAAAAAAGTCATACCTTTTTGAAAAAGAATATAAAGAAAAAATAACTCAAAAATATTCTATGTTATTTAATAAATTAAAATAAAAATCATTTTTACAATTTTATGTACTCTATATTCATATTAACCTTTTATTCATATTAAGCCTTTGCCAGATTTTTTTAATAGCGTTTATCTAAAAATTTTAATTTTCTGTTAATCATGTTGGCAAAGTGTTTAATTAGCTTTCTTTGTTCTTTGTAAGACTAATAAACATAATGAGAAAATCAATTAAATTTATTTTAATCAAAATTAGTTAAAAATATTTAACTCAACATGTACATAGCTAACTTTATATAATTTTTTCTCACATAAGCTCACATATAAGTAAGGTTACCTTTGTTTTGTAAAATCGCTTTATACCTTTTCACCAAAATCTAATCTAGCTTAATTTGTTTTCCTTTTTAATAATTTGTGTCGAACTTGTACAGAGTATATCTATATAATCCAGAGCCAAGCTTTTTCATCGCGCTTCACCTTTTTCCCACAACTTCCGTTTCGGATATCCTCAATGCGTGGTCAATCCGTTCCCGCTTCCGGACTCTTATCTCAACCACCTCCGGTTTCATTTTGGTATCTTTTAATACCTTTTTTTATAAAAATATAATCAAAATTCACGTGTAATACGATTATTGGCCTCGTTGTTGATAACTTGTTGCCGCAGCTGGAGAGCGGGGCTTTTTGGCTTTGAATAGTTGATGCGTCTACTTTGTCGGGTCTGAATATAAATAATATGCTTATGCATCTTATCATTGCTCTCAAACGCCATAAATATGCATTCATTTGCATAGCACTCGAACCCGTTGAATATTCAAATTCGTTGCTGTGTTGCACAAGTTAAACACAAACTGGAAACAAGCTTCATCACCGATTAAATTTAAGATGTTGCATTAGACATTCACACTATACGAAATATTTCATTTTTAAATTATAATCATTCATATTGATTTTTATACCCTTGTAAAGAGGGACCCTCAGCCGTGGCTTAAATTACTTTTTAATTAACCCCGTCTTCGTGCTTACGCCTGAAATTTTATTAAAACCCTCCCTGAGAAATGTCCGAAAATTAGACGATGGCTCTGAATGGGCGAAGAAAAAAGCGGCAAATTGAATTTGAGTAGATGGGCGATTTTGTTGTCGCCTTTAATGGCTCATAATTGGCGCTTTACTACGCCCTGTTGAGCCGAAGGGTTTTTCTTTTTCTCATCCTTTTCACGGCAGATTCTTTCGGTACACCTGTACAATGCCCGCCATTAATCTGAAGACCCTTTGTTTTATCAGCCTTCGGTGACGTTTTTATCAAGTCGAATTTAGAAAAAAACGCCTTCCAAATAGACAAGATACATATATGAAAAAAACTAGTTTAAACAAGGGCTTAGATTTTATTTGTAAAGGATTAGATAAGAAATATTTTAGACTCGGCAAAATTTTGCGTATTTTATCTTATCAAATATATTATGAATTTTAGCATATAATCAGTTTTACTCATAAAAATATTAAAATTACTTTTTTGGAGATAACATTTCAGGGGCTTAAAGTTTGTCACTCCCTATCGTCAAATGATCATATGTTTATGCTGTAATTAAATTTGGGTACCCTAAAAATTTCGACAGTAAAATAAAAATATTTCTTCTCATTTAATTTTTAAAATTGTAATAAATATTATAAAATATATTATTGATGAATTTATGAGTTTGTTAAAAAATAAAGTAAATGATGTTAAAGATGCTTTCGAAAAACAAAGTAATAAATTATCATCTTTCGAGAGGATACGCGTCTTTGTATAATGTATACCTTCGTTAATATATTTACTTGATAAAAGCCCCACACGTCCAAATTAATGTACAAAAGCCGACAAATCTAAACACGCTATCTATATATATTTTTCAACTTATTAACCACATAAATTGCACGTATCACTTTCGTTGTCTATCCGAGCAATAAACGTACGAGCGTCTCTCGCCCCAGGTGGCTTTCGTACAGGGGAAAAGACTACACAACGGGTAGTGCTGAGAGCCCTAATGTCCTACAAAATAAACTAGGAAACTTACCGGCTTTTATATGGCGTTAATTTTTCCTCCTTCGAAACTTTCCGCATCGAACGATATGAAAAATTACGGCTCTTTTGAATTTCGTGTTCGCAAAAAAAAAAACGCTTTGCGAGTAATTTATTACTTCTGAAAATAAAAAAAATGGACGTGATAAAAAATTGTGTTGTTACACAAATTTGTCATAAGTATATGTTTATTATGAAATATGTCTTGCGAGTAATAAATTTTGCGTAATATAATTCAGCTTTTGTAATGAGACTCGTTTTGTGAAATAATTATAACAGAGTATTATCGTAAAAGTTTTTTATTTGCATTTTAATATATTGGGTGTTGTCTCCTTTTCTTTGACCTTTAAAAGGGCAATCTACGGATGCTCTTAAACTGAGAAAAGCGTTTCTTTGTTATCTAGGGCTTGTTTACTATTTTTTTTTCGCAGCGTCTTTTCCTTCAATTAAGTGACTAATGTCATTTATTCTATTTTATTACTAATGTGTTTCATTTATAGTACTGTATTTTATTAAACCACATTTCAAGGACCTCAAACTTATCTATGTTTGTCACAAAAAATATTTGAATCCATTAAAAAATAACAACAATCTTAAACTACATAATTCAATTATTTAATAATGTAATATTAAAGTAAACAATTTTTATACTAAAGTTGTTTAAATTTATCCACAAATATTTAATTTCATCATTAAGTCAATAAATATTTATATATTTTGTACAGATAAAAATAAAAGGGTGACTGGATTATTGCGCACAAAAATTTCATACAGAGAAAATTCTGAATATAGGCGATTGTTTGATTGTCAAATATATTTTATTTTAATTCCGACTGCTTAATATTTTTTTCTATTTTTAAGTAATTATAGAAAATATAAACGTATTTTAAATTTAATTAAATAAAATATAATATTTATAAAATATGATATTTTAAAATTAAAATCATATTTACATTTTTTATATGCACAGACATTATTTTTATATATATTTACGTATTCTTAAATACACATTTATGTATATATTGATTATCTATAATCAGAATTTTTGTTGTTTGAAATTTTTACTGTGCGCAATTTTCGTTTGCGCAATAATCACTGAACCGTAAAAAATAGGTTGTATAACTAAAAATCATCGCTAAATTAAAAATTCTCGGTCTTGGAAGCATCATAAGATTCCCTATCGAGCTCGACGGTTTACCGTTACATTCTAATTAGAATCCACTACTATTTGCCTCTCAGCCATACACCGTGGGGGTGTTACTCTGCGCTTCCAAAGAAATATTTACCATTTGATTTTTATTATATAATAATGCTCTTTTCTTATAATAAATAAAAAATAATTTATTGCTTTTGGAAACAAAAATAGTAGGAGTACATTTAATAATGACTATAATAATTATATTTATTTAAAATATCAGTAAAATTCTGCACAAAATTAAAAATAATCAGATACATAAGTAGTAAAATTATAAAATGAAGTTAGTGATATTGTAGATTAATCAAATTTATTCATTTAACAATCCAGAACTGACGCCGATCCCCTAGAAATAAAAATGAGAGTGGTGTCGCATGCAACGAAGAAAGAGATAAAGCATGCTCTTTCGTGTAACGGTACTTCGTCCAGATGACATGGGAATCTTATGAAGCGTCCCGGAAACCTAAGCGTCAGATTAAATAAATTATTGCACTGTTTTTCTACTATCTACTGCTACAAATATTTGCTTTCCAATGTGGCTCAAGACGTGGCAGAGGGAAGGGGTTTCTCAGATTTTTCAAACGTGTGATAATTTTTATATAGCTCATAAATTAAAATTTCATTGCAATTTTTTTTAGTGTGACAAACCTATATACATAATTATATTATGTGAAGACAACACACATGTCTTATTATCAAAAATTGCGTTAATTTACAGTGATTAAATTGATCATTCATTAACAAGGAAACAAGATAAAGCGTTAAAAATGGACAACACAAAATCCTTCGTAATGACCAGAAAATTTTATAAATAACACTAGATTTGTTCTTACTGTAAATATTCTCCGTCATTGAAAGAATATTTCTTTGTTGCAAAACGGTTACGGATATCCACAAGATTCCTGTTGAAATTAAATACGACCTTGGACAATGCCCATCAAACGAATGTCGCTTTCTAAAGGCATTTACTTATTTCGCCGTTCTAAGAAGCAATCGCTGCATAATTGTGATTGGTCAGCAAGCTTTGCAGCCCTGAATATGTAAGCCTGGACTCCGATGAGAAGAAGGTAGTCTTAAGCAGTCACTCACAGACTCCGTCAGATACTCAAAGAGACCAGTAGACGCCCGCCGCCCGCGGACAGTATACGATCATGAACGCACATATCCCGCCGCCAGTTTCTCCACCACCAACACATGTAAATAATGTAATAAACTCTAACTAGATTCTACCAAGCGTCTCAATGGCTACTAAGTTACACCCCTAGGGTTCTCAAATCTCACACTAGCTGTTCTAACCCATCGCAACTAAAATTGAAGATGTTTTTAATTTATGTGTAAGTAATATTCCTTAACAAAAAATATATGTAAATAATTATATTATCGATTATTTAAAACATTGATAAAATAATTCTACATATGTACCATTTTATTGAGGTATAACCCAGAGGTCTGGGTCTAAGTATTAAACTTGCAAATAACCTGAATTTTTATTTATAAGAATGCGTTAATAATAAAAACTGGGTTTAGCTTAAAAATTACCAAAATCGATAGTTGGTAATTAATTATATATTTGTCATTGATTTCCAGCTGGTGTTTTAAAGTACTTATAAAAAGGTATTGTTTGTGTCTGATTTACTTACCCATTTAGTGCGGATTTACTCCGTTGTAACATATGAGGCTTACGCCTGTCATGTTTTAATGAAAGATAAATAATAAACCTTATATTGAAATTATTTAAAATACATTATTTTTAGGGTCTCACGGGATACTATATAAGGTAAGATATATATAAGAAACCCATACTCACTGCGATTCCCATGCATCCGCCGATTTCGCGCAGCTAACATGTAAGGGACGTGTAGTTTATAATAAAAGGTTGAAAATAAAATTGAGTTGAAGGAAGAAAGTATCCGCGAAGAGTTGGCAAAGAAAAGACAGAAACATGACGTTTATAAATGGCCGAGAGCGAAGCTTTTGTCTAGTGGGGGTCACGAGGAGGCAGAAGGAAATGGGGGAACTGGGGGAAGCCAGGGCGCTTTTAAACTCTCGCAGACGGACAGACTACGAAAAGAGTTACGCTCAATGCTCTGCCCGGAGGCAATGATTTATGTTTTGCTCCTCTGCCTCTCTATCTCTCTCTCTCTCTCTCACTCTTCATCTTTCCGACCAGTGTTTATGTGTTTGTGAAAAATACGCTTGAAATTTTCAGTAGGGGCTCGCTAATGATGCGTACGTAGGCTAACGAGTACTCTAAATTAATTATGTGTTTACACGAACTATGCTTTCAATAACAGTATTTTTGTATTTTAAATAATTATTATATTTAATTTGTTTTAGACACTTTTAGTGACATTAAAACAATAAATAGGCATGTATCCCGCAAATCCTTTTTTTATAGTACGTTTATTTTACAATTACATGTCATTAGTTCATATCCACGTTATGTTAAAAATTTAATTAAAAATAATATTGGGTTACTCCTCACCGAGCAAGCATATGTTATTATAAAATAGGTCTGAATAATTGTATATTTATATATTATTTTTTGTTTTTTATTGTAAATGCTCTTTCTGATAAATATCGGTGTGAGGGACGCAATGGAAAAAAAGCATTTTAGAGCATAGTTTAATAATCAGTATAAGCCGCTAGATTTTTATTTATTTTATTCAATTTGAAGAGGTGGTGAAATAGTTTGTCTACGTTTTGTAAATATAATTGACTCTTGTTAATTTTAATTTTCCACTTCTCGAAATATTTATTTATGTGTTAAAATATTATTTTAAGACTTTAAGCACTTCTTAAAAATAATTTTGGTTTATTTCGCACAAAATAAATAAAATAATAATATCACAAAAACTGTTTGTCAACTTCTATAGTATGATTGTGTTAGTTCAAGGTGCGTGTGTTTTGGATAAAAAGTGGAAGCTGTGACGTTCACTGCTCTATATCTAACATTAAGAAGCTTAAGCTCATTTTTATATTATATTAGCGCATGTATGCTTCGTCAAACTGTTCAATTGATGTGTTGTGAGTAGTTTTCACAGAAGCCGAACTGTTATTTACAAATTTTATCTCTCATTATATGTTAATTATGGTGATAAACTAATTGGGCGATATCTAATTGGAGTTGCAGGAGTCTTATCGTTTAAATTTTAGCTGTATAGATAAGCTGTTTTGTTGGTCAGTCGTTTGAATCGGACGTGTGCATATGTTTTTGTGAGTTTGTGCCACATATGACGATATAATTGGCAGTTAAAGATACGCTGATTGGGACGCTAAGTATTATATAGCATTTACAATCGTTGACAGGTTAGTGACATTTACATAAAATTGGCAAATTAGAATAACATTTAAAAAAATCATATTATGATTTATATGGAAATAATAATCAGTTATTACACAGTAATAAATTATAAAGATCATCTAATCAACTAGTCATTTGTTGATAACGTTTTTATAACTGCCAGTAGTCGCAAAAATTCAATAGTGCTATTATTTATTGTTATGAATGTGCACGACTATATTATTGTATACATTTATGTATGTACGTAGGGCTTGATATACCATACGGGTTCCCAGGTTGCATATGGGGGAAAACTATTGGGGTCAGCTATCGTGGCAATGCCGTGGCCGTGGACACTCACTAATCCTATGGTTTTGTCTAACATTGTTTCAAGATCATTGGACTCTGGTGTACAAGTGGACATGTAGATATACACAGATTCTGAAAAGGCATTCGATAAAGTTAATCATGCTTTACTTGTGAAAAAATTATCTAATTTCAGGTATTCTGAAACTCTTATAAACCTCAAGTAAAATTCTGTAAAAATTTCCTTGTGACCTTTTTCATGTTGGTTTGTTTTACTAATAAAGCGCTCAGAAAGTATTTTCTATGGTAAACGTTGTACTTATATTTTATACAACAAAGTTAGCAATCCATAAGTTTAACCATAGCTATGGAACGCTTCTGTACTCTTTACAATTAATTTTTACAAAAGCAAATACCCGGCTCATACATCAGCGGTTTATCGCAGGCCACCGTTAACCGCGCTGTAAATCAAGAGTTGAAAAAACACAAGGGTGGTAATTATTACAGTAACAGTAGCAGCCTCCGCTCTTAAATCAGGTTACATCTGGTTAATGCAAAGGGTGTCTGGGGTGGTCGTTGAAGGGGGGTCACCAATTAGGGGCGCCGGCTCGTAATATTTTGCAGAAATATCGTCACGGCTGAGACAATTAGTATGCACTTTACAAATGCATTGTTCCGGCGCTGCATCCAACCACTTACCGCTTTTGTTCGCCATTGTCGACCCACGAACCGGAAAACCCTCGACAAGTTTGTCGACTACGTGTTGAACCGAATGGTTATCGACCCCTAACGCCGACACTGCACACTACCGTTAGCACCTAATTAATGATGTGTTGTAGCGGTGTAATTCATTATGAATTGACAAGATAGAATGCCATGCATGTAGACGTGCAATAAATAATATACATTTATTAAACAGTGGGTTCGATTTTCAATGTGTATTGCTACTAATATTTTCTGCAAAATATATAGTGTGTGGTTATTACGCTGCGACTGTCTTCTGGTATCCGCTTTAACGCATTTCTATAAGAGACAGCTGCGCTTCTCCCGAGTAGGCATGCCCCAAATCAATTACGATGTTTTGATAACCAAATTATTTCCAGTTTTTTTTTATTGTGTATATGTTGCAGTGAAATTATATTTTCTGTAAAATCATATAATAATGCATTTTCACCAGTAGCTATTAGTAAAATATAATTTGTCTGAAAGAAGCTAGTAACATTATAAAAAAAGTTTTTTCTCAACAACTGTTAACCGATAAATAGGGATGCAATACCGGTAGTAACGATACCAGTAATACCGGTATTGAGGCAAAAAAATATTTTCGTTTCTACTGGTATTACAAAATGAAATAGCGATAGTTACAACATATTTTTTTTTTAAATTAGTACAACTTTATTTTCATGGCATTGAAATACAAAAACGACAGTGCCTATGCAAAAAATCTCACCCACCGATTATTCTGTTTTTTTTTTTTTTTAATCTAATTTAACATGCTTAATATTTTTTTACGATACGCGCGACGTGGCAACGCGAAATAATCAAGACTAACGATTCCCAGAAGTTATGTTATGTAATAGAAAAATGTTCGCGCCGCCGCGGTGATAGGGATGGCTGGCGAAGTGAAAACAAAAACAGGTATTGTGTTGAAATTCTTTCTACTCTTTGTTCATTTTTATCTCCATATAGGCATTTTTTGACCCAAGTATCTGCTTCATTTAAATATTAGCAATAAGTAAATCACAATATATATTTAAATGAAAATTTTATTTAAATAAGAAATACATATCATGAGAAAATCATGCAATATTATTTTTTTGTTAGCAAATCAAAGCCCGATTTTAATTGGTAATGTTTTAAAAACGCGTTGTACAACGCCTCCAGTGATTGTGAACATAGAGTGATATGTGCAAAAGTGATTATAATTCAAGTGTACGTGAACATGGACCGCGTGTGATGAGTTTACTTTTATCCAGTGATGTTTAGTGTGATAGTGATATTATCGCAAATAATCAAGATTTCGAATGTATTCCAGGGGTACAAGTTTTTCGCAACAATAGTGAAAGCATCGAAGAAGTGGCCAATTTATTCAGCTGCGATGATTTGTTCCAAATAATAATTTCGGAAACAAATTTATATCATCGGCAAACATCTGACAAATACAAAAATACATAAAAAAAAACAGCACAATGGAATGATGTGGCAGTAAGTGAACTAAAACAGTGATTTAGTTTACGTATTATCATGGGTATAGTTCTTAAGGGTGTTAAAATAATTATTGGTCAACGAACCCTTTAATAGAGACGTCGATGTTTCGAAAAACTATATCAAGAAATAGATTTAGACAAAATTGAACTTTTTTGCATTTTGTTAATAATGCAAATATTTTAAATAGCACAGATAGAATGGCGAAAGTAAAACCAATTCTTGATTACTTTTTAGGAAAAGTCAATAATGTTTACAAGCCTAAGCAAAACCTTTCCCTAGATAAGGGAATGATTCCATGGTTATTAAGTCCTATAAAAATAACCAAATATGAAATATTGAATACAATGGTTTACGAGTCGGATACCAGTTATATTTGTTATTTTAAATTATACACTATATAATTTTTATAATAGCGTTTTACTCGCAAAAGATTTATTTTTACGGAAAACAGGACTTTGTGGAATAATCCTTAAAAATAACGGTTTTCCAGAATGCTTTGAAAAATATAAAATTAAGACTCATACAGATGAAACATGCCAGAAAAGGTGAAATGCTTATCTAAATTTGGAAACAAATAAGAATATCTACTTTTCATAACAGCCAGATGATAGACACGGAAAAAAACAGAACGACCAGCCTTACTTTAATATATAAGCTTTAATGTAAAGGATGTCCCAAAATTAACGCAATATTTGAATTTTCCGTCATTTGTGCAGTAAATGTTGACAGCAGCAAAAATAAATAATAATCTTATGCTATCTATTTTATGATTCAATAAAAAAATAACAATCTAAAGACTAAAAAATGTGTTTTCAATTTAATTCAAATCTTGCGTTAATTTTGGAACATCCTATATATTGAACTATAATAAAAATTTGAAAGTTGTTGATCGCGACGATCGATACCTAGTTACATATTATTTGAAAAAACAATTGAATGAATAAAAAAAGACAGTTATTTATTTATTTCAATTCAGACTGTTTAATTCGTTTCGTGTGTATCAAAATTTAAATCCTAACGGAAAAATTAAATTCAAAGATTTTCTTTCGAGTAAGTTTAAAGGATTGATGCAGAATTTAGTTGAATTTATCGATTCTGAAGACATTTCACTGGTTTCTGGCACATCTTGCCGTTCCCGTGCTATCGATCCACCAGAAAGACTTTCGGTTGAGCTGAAAAATAATTAGGCAATAAAAATAAAAAGTGGTGAAAAATATGTGATTAGAAAGTGTCGTGTTTTTTCTGCACATGGAATACGAAAATGTGCATAAATGTGCTATAGTTGTAAAATTTCTTTTAATATTGACGAATGTTTTTATACGTATCACCCAATTTTTTTCATTAAAATAGATAAAAAAGTGTAGATAATAAAAATAAATATAAGTAAAGAGTGTAGTGTAGTGTAGTGTAATTGTGAAAATAAATGTGTTTGTGGCAGTTTTACGCAAAAAATGGACGCTGAAAAATTTGGTGAGTGCAAATTATATTATATTAAAAATAGATATTTTTTATAAATCGTTTATATAACAATTTATAAAAGCATTTAAACATACATAATATTAAATTATATGAAACTGGTTTTTAAACATTGCAACAATTTTCAATTTACACGAAATATTAGGGAATGAAAAAAACATATTTATTCGTTCATAGTTTTATTCCTCAGAGATTCTTTAAAACGCAATAATATTTTTTTTTAATGTTTTACTTAATGAAATCAATTAAATAACTGGTTTTTAATATGTGAATCATTGCAATTTTCCAAATGGTGAGGAAATGGTTAAATAACAAACACCCGTAAGTTAGTGAATGCTGTTTCTTAGAAGTTCTGTGATTACTGTGTTATCTAGTTTATCTACATATACCGCAACGTTTTTCCTTTTTAATTTTGCAATAATATACAGACTTTCAAGTGAAAAAACTTTGCTAATTGATGTGCTATATCAACCGCGGATGTTTCGATTTCTTTTGATTGGATTGATTTTATGCTTACCTAGGCAAACAGTTTTGACCCTGAAATGTATTTCTGTTTAAGGAGTGTAACATAAAATATTATTTATTAGATGAAATAAATATGGTTTGAGCATTTCATAAAAATTCTTTTTACAAAAAAATATGATTTATTATGTAAAGGCAAACTTGATAGTATCCCAGTATTTTTAATAAAAGAAAACGTATGACGCAGGACTCGTTTAAGTGTTTGTTAAAAAGGTTGTATCGTCAACAAATATAGATAAACCGGTATTTTTTATTTTTGCGATATCATTCGTATACAAGATAAGGAGAAGCGCCCTGAGGAACTTTAACTAAAATTTTACGCGGTATTGAGTTTCCATTATAAGGTGAAACAACATAGCTTCTACTTCTCAGGTATCACTTATTACATTATATGCTTTGTTTTGTTCATTTTATACCTCATAAAAACTTGTTTTCATTGTGTTATCACCAATGTTTCTACCGTTTCTGATCTCTCATACTTACAATCGTGCTTTGAAATAACTAGTTTGACTATTATAAGATCATCCTAAGGGAATAAAGTTTAGCGCCTGTATTTATTTTTTCTAAATTATATCATAGCGAAATTTTTGCGCAACATTGTAACGTTCAACGTGCGCCATTAAAATGGCGTTTAGCTCGCTCCTCGACGACGATTCGCTTTTAAACAAACCGCAAAAGGGCCATACCCATCCGGAAACGACCCAATTGTCCAATTGCTTCTCCGATATACGTACCTAGAAGCATATATCGGCGATTAATTTTAATTTCGCGCATATTGCTTTGCCAAATAGTGTCACAGGACCTAATTGCCAAACGGCGAGAAACCTTTGTTTGGCCGATATTAACGGTTTTCATTGCGAAATTGCGTAGTGTACATAATAAATTTGTTTTATTGCTCATTGTCGCCGAAATCTGGCGTGATGAATGTTGATATTATGCTCTGAGATCAAAAGATGCTGCAATGAAATGGCCTCTATTTTAGAACATGGAGTATAAGCGAGCTGTTCGAAAAGTTACCAAATATTTCATAAATTGCTAATCGTGTTTGCAATTAATTTAAATTATTATTAGAATATGCTATGGACATTTTTTTGCAATATTTTTTTCATCCTGATAGCAATAAATCTCACGTGGGTGAATCGCCCATCATGCGATTTATCAAGACAGTTTTAAATCAATTATTTTTTTTTAATCTTCCAGTCGATCTCTCGCTGTTCAAACTCAAACCTAATCTAATGAAAGTTCGTTTAGCATAAACATAAAATTTTGCTGTATTATGTACTATTTTTTATTAATATTATTATTATAATGCATAAATCGTTTTAATGCACACTTTGAATAAAATATTGCTCAATTTTAATTATTTTAATGCACAAAAAAATTGTTTTTTAGAACAAAGTATTTATTTAAATGCACATATCTCTTAAAATAATTCCCTATTATATCGATTTTTTAACTTTTTTGCAATTTGTTGGGTGGTTTCTTTAATCCTTGTATTACCATCTTACATTTACCACTTTTTCTTTGACAATTTTCATTTTAAATAAAAAAAGTTTGTAATAATATCATTTTATATATATTTTATTTTGGAACCTCTGATTTTATCTATCGAACCCTCAACATTAGAGTTACTAGTCTGAGACGTTACGGACTGCCCTTAATATAAATATGTGCATTAAAATATATAAGCTGTGCATTATTTGATGTTAAAGACCGAACATACGTGTATTGGATACAGTGGAATTATATATGAATTGTAAGTGAAATTATATTTAAAACGTCCAATCGCTGTTTAAACTCAAACTCAATCTAATGAAAGTTCTTAAGCTAATTGTAGTAGTTGAACGTTCATTGGATTAATTCGTTTAGCATAAACCGTAATATGTAATATTTTTATTATTATTATTATAATGCATAAATCGTTTTAATGCACACTTTCAATAAAATATTGCTTAATTTGAATTATTTTAATGCACAAAAATAATTGTTTTATGGAACAAAGTATTTATTTAAATGCACAAATCTCTTCCCTTATTAAATCGATTTTTTAACGCTTTCCTTGCTTTATTTAAATTAGTTTTAATGATTGATATCCTTGTTAGTTTTCACATTCTTATTCATTTATTTTTTCTACATTTTATTTAATTATTAGAGGTAGTTTATTTTGTTTGAGGGTGTTGCATCACGGGCTGAGTTTTGTATAGCTTTCGTAACGTGAGCAACTGCCTGATCCATTTTTTTAAGGGAAACATCCAGTTTGGTGTATTTTTCTACCTGGTCCCTAATTAAGTTTCAGTTGTTATTTTTTACTTGTAAGGATTGTCGGCATAGGTCTTGTTGAAATTTGCATTCTTAAAGTTATTACCAGAAAATATTCTGATGAGATATTCAAGGAGGATTCCGCTTTTAAGTACGTGATATTTATTTTGCTTAATTTATATTAATTTATTTATATTAAATCAAGAATTTTATATTTATTTATTTGTCAGTAAGTTGGTTCTCCAGTTGATAATATTGTGCTCTCCATTGAGGTTAAATCGCTATTTATTTAAAATATTTTTTTGTGATGATAAATGTAATATTATACGTGTCTCTTTCTGGCTCAGTAAGTCTTGTTTTCGACGCTAGTAGCATGTGTAGCGAAAATATGCTTGTGTGGAATATGGGAGGAGAATCAGCCTGTTGTCAGTTCGCTTGCTCCGCTGCGGCCTAGTGGTTATGAATGTGTGGGTGCCTCGCTTTCGCAGTTGCATTTATATAACGCGTGTTACCATTCTTTTAATATTAATGTAATAATCAATTGTCTTAAAAATATGAAAACGTATCATTTCAACGATAAATATTGTAGAAATCAGCATATTTTTTGAAATGTGGCGTTTTCATCGTAAAATGTAGGAAAGGAAAATATCCTATTAATAGTGAAAAAATTAGGAATATGTTGCGAAAATTACAACATATATATATATATTTTTAAAACCAATCAAAAAAACTAAAGCTGCTTTCCGAGCAAGTTATCAAGTAGTTAAAAAGTGCAAATCCTTTTCTGACGGCAATTTTTCTGAAGAAACTTTCATTAAAGTCGCTGATTTACTATTGTAAAACACTATAAAAAAAGCCATTAAATATTTACAAGTATGTCATAATACAGTTGTAAGGCGTATAAAATAAATGAGACAGAATGTTAATAAACACACCTCTTTTCAGTAATGTGTTACATTTTCTTCTTGATTTTATGAATCAATTTATGTTGGTAATGTTGCTCAAATATATTTACTCAATTAATGGAATACGTAACTGAAATCATTATTGAAACTTGTCTCAATTAAAAGTCCTGTTAAAGGATATATTGTCTTATGTTAGAGGCACGCAGATTTTCAAACATGACGATGATTATAATGTTTGATATTCATAAAATATTTTAAGTGGCTTTAAATCGCAGCTAAACCAAAACTATTTGTATCAAAATAACTTTCATATGGTTTTAAAATATTGTTTTTTCAATTAAATCAGTATTTCGGTATTGAAAAAAACCTTGTATTATGTTGATGTGCTATTCCAAATCAGGTTCAGGAATTTTATGAACAAGCTATGTATGTTTGTGTATATATTTCTTACCCGATGTGCTATGGTTAATTACTGCGCTATCTGATCGGAATTTGAGGTCAATTGCGGCGAATTCGCAACCCTTTGCCGCAATTGTAACAATTAACGCGATACGCATATGAGTAACGCAAAATATGAAAGGAAATTGTTCACTAACAAACACAGCAACTGGCTAAATTTGGCTTCAAAATAAATATGGCGAAAAATGAATAAATTAACATCTATATGCGTTTGCGTTAGTGTAATTTACGCCCACGCGATCGCTGTTACTGTTTAGCAGTAAATATGAAACTGTTTGAAGTGAAAGCTAAAAAATCACACAATTTTATTGTTGCTATGAAAAATATGTAGATATGACTATTTTTTTCAATTTATATCTGTATAATGTATGTATTATATACATAATAAAAATAAGTATTTAATTTGAGAAATGATTAATGTTGGGTAATAAAGACTGGAATATGTCAAGGGCAAAAAAAAAGTAAGATCGCTAAGTGCTCAAAACAATGCGTTTTTTTATAATAAAATTTTATTAAAAAAACAAAGGCTGTATAGAATGAAAAATTGTTTGATATTTATTTATCCTTTAAATATTTTTTATTAGAGATTTTATTGCTCGTCATGTAACTATGCATCTAAAAAAATAGTAAAATATTTTATTTTGTATTATTAAATTATTGTGTTATTTAAATAATGGTGGTGAAAATCACAATATATAATATTTTGCTATAATAAATAGTTAAAACATACTATCTATACAGTTTTTATAGCGCCTCAACAAAAGAGCGCGGACAAAAGAGACGCAGCGACAAAACAGCCCAAGATAAAACGGCGTAGCAACAAAATAGCGCAACGCATTTATAAAAAAATAAAAATATCATAGAAAGAATTGTTTCTTTCATATTATTTTTTAATTAGGCGATTTCGCAATTTTCATTATTTAAGTTTCAGAAAGTGTGAATAAAAAACAAATTTATTTTTTCAATTATAAAAAATCAGTTATTATTGCAAATAAAATTAGCAAAGATCATACGATTATTAATAAAAGTCTGACACATCTGAATCGAATAATTTGTTGACTCAATCTTATTTAGTTTAATTCTTTACTTCGAGTTCTACTTATAAATGTTGAAGAATAAGTTATTCAATTTGTTTGTTGATTCTATGTAAATGTAAGGAAGGTATTTATCGATTATTTTTTTTTCTTGTACTGCTTGCTATTTAAAAAAAATACAATTCCAAAATCTCTACCATTTTTCTTCTAAAACACATTTCTTATTATTAAAAACAATGTGTTTCACCTAAAAATAACAAAAAATAGGGTTTATTTAATACATTGCCTTTTTATGTTATTAGATTTTAAAATATATGTATAAACTAAATTGTGTAAATATACAATTTAGTTTATACATATATTTTAGAATTTTATGGCATAAAAAGACAATGTACTAGATAAACCCTTTTTTTGTATTTTTATATTGAAGATACTGTATTTTTATTAAGTAATATGTAACTATTTTTAATAGTATCTCTATTAAAAAGAACATGGTTTTAACACTTTACGTAAAAGCTCTGAAAGCGTACGAAATAGACATAGCGTAAAAAAACTATTTAAATTTTACACGCAGTTGTAAAAAATAATTAACAACAAATTATACAACACTGTGTCTCATAAAAAAATATATAGTTATAAGGTCTTATATATTTATTTAGTACGATTAATAACAACAGAAGCAAATTTTCCATTAAAGTTACATTATTAATAAGTAAATGTATTTACGATAAATTCTGTAAAAATTAAGTTTTTTTTTTAAAATATGTGTATACTATTACTTGTTTATTATCGTTTTAGTTAGATTAGTTGTTCATTCGTATTTTTTTATTATATATAAACACATATTAGTGCTAATGTTTTTTTCTCTTCCGGCTAAATTGTAAAAGGTTTTTTATTTTTTTCCCCTTAATTACCAACGTTTTATTTTAAAATCTTATTTAATAATCAATTGTAACGTTAAAATGTTTATAAACCAGTAGCATGTAGGTGTATTATGTTTTAAAAATTAATTTTATTATTGAAATAAATACACAAGTTATACGATGCTGGTACGAGAAGTCCTCAAGGCAAATACTAATGTTTAAGTATCTCAAAACTACTTGTATGTTAGTTAATTATTACGATGATGGTAATTATTAACATATTATCTTTAGCATCTAGAACATACATCATTTTTAATTGTTGATTAAAAATATATATTATATATTTTTTTTAAACATATCAAAACTGCGCCATTTTGTGATATATTCAGTTTAATGGTAGCTAAATGCATTGAGACAATTTTATAAATTTATTTAAAATACCTTATTTTATACGATTTACTCTTAAATATCACGACATACTCTTTAACATTAGTAGTATATTTTAAATAAAATAATATTATCCATAAATAAATTGATTTCATCAATTAGACCATTTTTGTTTCAAATGAAATTAAAAATTAAAAGATTTCCAAATGGTTATTTCTTTGAAAATTCTCACCCAAAGTCTGAAATAATTTTTTTGAACAATTATCTTACTTAAAAAATCTGGTTTATTCCAGTGTTTTGGATATTTAATCGCAAGCTCTATTGAATATCTTCACACTTTCTGTAGTTCTTCTAATCTCCAGTATAGTTGTTCGATTATTGTGTTAGCACCCTCTGTAAATAGTACGAATTTTTTGAGCTTTATTTAAATTGCCAAATTCACTAAAATTCATTTAGTGAATGCTTCATTTTTGTTGTATATGTATTTTATATTGCATTACACTGGCAATAGTGTTATTTTCCCTTGATATTTCCCATCGCTAGTGCTCTGCTTTTGTATATAAATTATTTAGAACCGCATTACATCCATTAATTTACTAAATATTCGCAATAACGAAGATGGATGCGCCATCCGGAAAACTGCATCAGCCCAACAAACGAAAATTAATTAATTTGCTATCAACCGAACTGCGCCCGTTAACAACCATCGCGTGTAAACCATAGCGGCGGTTCTCAAACGGTAATTTTCAATACAGACTACTCGGCGAAATTCCCGAGGGTTAAAAAACTGAAAATAAAGTTCCGCAAAATAAAATTAAAATTCAAGACGCTTCCTTGTGCTAACACTTTTTTATCCATACGTATATAAAAAAACTGCCCTCATTTATTTTTTATCCCAGGCTCGAAACGCCATTATCTTTTTGGGGGTGGGCAAAACTCGTTTGTCGGATCGAAATTGAAAATCGGAAAAGGATGCTATGATTTTTTTGCGTTCGCATTATGAATATTTATGGTGAAATTTTTTTTGTGGCATGTCGCGATTGTCGCCGATGACCGGTCAGATTTTTTGGGATCAAAGAGAGGATCTATTTGAATACGCGATGAGGCGGTACTTTTAATGTTTTTCTTTTGTGTGGAAAAATCATGTGAATTATATGGTTAATTTGGGAAATTGTCTGATACACTGCCGCGTATGTTAACATGAAAAGATCCTTTGAGTGTACAAAAAAAAATTTTTTCCGTATTATTTATAATTACGATGTGCATTTTGTGCGAATTTTTTTTTTATATAAATATATATTATTTTTATTTTGTATGAATACATAATTAAAAGATATTATTTTCTTATTATTTATTAAATTATAATGCTATTATTCACGGCTGTATTTATAATTCAAACTATAATATTCGCCCTTAATTAAGACTAATAATTAACTATTTTTCAATGTAATCCTAATTACGAATACTCTAAAGCGGGGTTGCGATACTATTAAGAATATATTTTAAACTTTCAAATGATGCACTTTAACGCAACGATTAGCCGTCAAGTTAAGGAGTTGCGAGATATATCGTATGTGGTGCACCTATTGCTTCACGTGTTGCTGTGACATTACGCAGTTATAATTTTTAACGCTTTTTGCGATATTTTGTTCTCATTTTATTACCTGTGAATATTCGTTTTATCATTGTCAAAGTTTAGTGAAATAAAAATGTCGTACTTTTAAAGTAGAGAATAGTGTGGATTATTTTTTAATATAATTATATGACAAAGCATTATGTTTATTGTGCGATGACATTATGTCAGTATTAAAAGAAATCATTGACGATATTCACAACTTATATAAGATATATAAAATTTATAGCAGAACATATATATTGTATATATATATATATATATATATATATATATATATATATATATATATATATATATATATATATATATATATATATATATATATATATATATGTATATATATATATATATATATATATATATATATATATATATATATATATATATATATATATATATATATATATATATATATATATATATATATATATATATATATATATATATATATATATATATATATAATTGAAAGCACATCACAACGCATTTTTTTTGTGAAAATATACTATGAAAAATTATGCTCTAACTAAAGTCATATTACGAGTATCTCATTTATAAATTAATTAAATTTATTTATTTACCGATAAAGTCGTGTATGATTGTTGCAGCCTTGTTTTAATTTATTATGCTTTCGTTAAGTACAGTTACTAGAAGTGTTGAGTACATTGTGAGTAACATCAATAGGCAATTTAATAGCAAAAAAATATTTCCAAAAATTTTCTTTCGCTTTACCAGTGGTTTTCAAATTTATCAAACACTACGCTTTTGCTAAATCATGTTTTATTTAAAGAACGTTCTTTAAATTATAATGAGTGCAGTTTCAGAAACGGCAAATATTTTGTATATTCAAAGACTTAGGTAGCAGGTAATAACCATTTTTAGAGGCTCATGCAAACAATTAGTTATTAGTTTGCACCATATTTTTCAACCGATGAAAACGTTGTAATAGCCCGCAATTCACCGCCAGCAAATAATCGGCAGCAGTTTACTGCTGCGTTAATTAATCGCATTAAAAATTAGCTTACAAATGATCTATAGCATATTTTATCGCCAGGCAAAACATATGATTTATCTAAATTTATATGTCATTTAAAATTAAATAAGATTTTTCCATATGTATTAATAATTTTAAATATATTTCTATAATTATTTTGAATATTGCATTAACTTTTTTTATTTTTATCCGTGTACTATGACATTCCTTATGTTATATAATACATAGCTTAGTTTTAATTAATTTCTTTTTATAATGTATTATATATTGTATATATTATATTATTTAATACCTATTTATTACTTAAATAATGATTTAAATACATAATCTTACTTTAAAATTACATATTTCTATAGACATATTTATTTTTTCATAGTTTATTAAATTTTAAAAATGTGATATTCATCACTTTAATAAAAAAACGTTTTTTATGACATGATCAGACGCGGTGGTACAGTGCTAGCGATTTATTGCTGGTGGTTCAATTTTTCGAGGAAAACGCGACTCCACAGGGAGCTTACAACTGACCTTAAATATGCTACTTTGTTACCGCTGCTTATTTAAAGAGTTAATGCTTTGTTTTTAGTAACTGAAAAAATTAGATTTTATTAATAGTCTGCATAAAACAACTACAGAAAACCTATTTCTATTGTAGTTAAGAAATAGTAACAAATTACAATTTTAAGTGTAATAGACTAAAATGTGTTACATCCGATGGTGGTAAAAATATGTGAAGGATAAATTAAAAAAATATGAGGCTTGTAAAAATACAAAGTATTTAAAGCCTCTGGTTATTTATTGTACTGTTCATTATACAGATACTTCAATCTATCTTGTGTTATTGAATCGTCAGTTCCGTGACTTTTTTTTCACAAATGTAAACCGAATATCCTGACTTGATTCACTATATAGTAGTTAAATGGCTCAGTCAAGTTTTACTGAATTTTTTTAACTCTAAGAAGCAATCGATTTTTTGTGACGAAAAACCTGGCATAAGTGACTTATCGAATTTTTTAACGAATTTAAAAACAGCACTCATATATGAATATTATAAGAAGGTATGTTGTAGGAAATATCTCAATCTATCGTATGTTATTGAAAGAGTTGTGTCAAAGGTGAAATTAACTATTGTTCGATCCGTGA
The DNA here is from genome assembly GCF_051122295.1 of Plectrocnemia conspersa. NCBI lineage: Eukaryota > Metazoa > Arthropoda > Insecta > Trichoptera > Polycentropodidae > Plectrocnemia > Plectrocnemia conspersa. Next base: position 31,159,779 of record NW_028277165.1, read on the forward strand.
CTTTTTTTTTAAATTAAAGCAAAATTTCTTGAATGCTCTGATATACGCATACCTTTAAAATGAAAAAAATTTAAACTAAAACATATTCTAAGCTCTCGAGCCGGATTTGGCTCGCGAGCCAACCCCTGCCAAATGATATATTATATGTAAAATACCGATTTTTTTTGTTTATGTTTATATAATACATATCATATAAATTTTACAATTCAAAATTTCAATCAAAAGGGAAACCGAAAATCAAAATAATACAAAATAAAATCCATGGCGTGTGCCAACTTGCACGCGATTCGCGATTACGAAATGAGTCGAAATAAAATATCGTTTTTAAATTTGCATTGTATGTCGAGCACACCGTATTGGATATTCTATATAAATTTATACAATACATACACTATGGATATTATCTAAGGCGAAGGAGAAGCGAACGAACGGAACATAAGAAAAAACCAAAACCAGACCTCGAGCTCATCCATAAACATGGGCTTCGCTCTCTCGCAGACCTTGGGTTTGAATTATCCTTTCGGGCATTTTGCAGAAGGTTAGTTCCCCATACGTTCGTCATAATTCCGCACAAATACGCACATATCCACATCCTTGACCTCTAATCTTAAATCGTGCCATTTTACGTGACCGAGCCACCGCCGAATCCCCCAGCGATAATTTGGCTACATTTTATGAGCACTGCTTAGACAACTAAGGGTAGATTCTGGTGTTTCTCAAAATGAAGCCGAGGTCTAAATTTTGGCTTGCGGTGAGCTGTGAAGCGAAAAATATAGCTAATTATAAAAATAGTGCAGATGGCATATTCGTATTACCATATTTTTACAAACGCGCTTCTTCGTTTTAATGAATAATAATTAAGTATCGTCTCCTCTGCTATTTGATCTCTGATATTTCTCACATGTATTCCTTAATTAAGTGATGATGCTGCAGACCATAAATTTTTTCGCACCAGTTACTTGGCTATCACTCGCGACAGCCTAGGTAGGAGGTCATTTTTTTGCTAGTAAATTAATTAAATGTTTAAATATAATTAAATTTGTGTATCTGTATAGTTAAATAAACTGTTATTTTTTTAAGTAAAAATAGTGTAAAGATACTCAATATATTTTCAAATATTTAAAAAAAAATACCAATATACAATTTTTAATAAATTCTGCTTTCTCATCAATATATTTTATTGCAGTATTTTTATTTAGCAATATAAATGAGTAAAATAGGTGTTAGTATATAGTAAAATATGTTCATGCAAACCCTTTTATACGTTTTATTCGGGCAGCGCATAACATTTTATCGAAAGTATTACTTAGACCAAATAAGCCAATTAATCAAACTGCGCCTCTCTAATATACTCCCTAAATAGGCGCGGATATTTCTCAAAGCTAACCATCTATTGTTATGGCTATATGGTATTTTTTCGCAAATGAATATTTGTAGAGTAAAACAATATTTTTCGACAAGTACAACACATAGTATTATGGTGAAAATCGGTTATAAGTTATGGTAATGCTATTTTTTGTTTTAATATTGTTATTTTTCTCGCGTTTTTATATAAATTAGGCTTTAAAAAATGTTTTAGTATACATGTATATATGTAAAATCATACATACAAAATTTTATGAATATCCGCTGTGCATGAGTTTGGACTTATAACTAATTCTTGATCAAAGCATATTAAAACTAATTTTATACGCATTTGAAACTTGTTCAAAACAAGTTTATTATTCATGCTTCATACAAGCGCAAACAACGATTACGAATTTTAATGGATTAAGGCCGCAATGGCGCCAAGCTCTTCAGAGCGAAATAAATTGTAAATATTCGCCCGCGTATCGTTTTTCTTTTTAAACAAATTTATTTAATTAACCGCCTAATGCAGTCGAAAAGGAAAAGTGCTGATTCAGACAATATTTAGAATAATATTTTTGTACTACATAAGTATGATTCATTAAATTTACTTCTGATATAATATACTGCATATGTTCAATAAGCTTTTTGTTACAGTCAATATAAGGCTAGAACATCCTTTTCACTTTGATCGTGATATTTTATTTAGTCAGGCCGTTACATTGAGTCGTCAATAGTAAACCGAAGCATTGAGCTTTTTAGTGCAAAGGCATTTGTGCCTAAGCATCAATATAGTGCATACAGTATATTAATTATCTGAAGTTTGAGTGAACATGTCTGCCAAACAATGGTTTTTTTCAATATTTTTATATGGTTTCGATAGCCTTTAACTTCAAGGGCTAGAAAGAGGCTTAAGATAAGGACTTTTAAAACTTGGTGCTGGACAAGATATAATCATCAATCACTTTTCATACCCAAAGAAGATTTTAACTTATAATACATGTATTTATCAGTATCATAGTCATATATATTAATAAATGCTCTAGCAACTTTTAATCTATAGCGTTAAACTCTTTCTTATAATTCATTTTACAATAAAAACTGAGAAGTTCATTATCCAGATAGCACAGGAACCCAAGGAACATTTTGTGACTATTAATAAATTTAATGGATCGCGTGTCGACAACCGTGGGCGCCTAATTGATAAATTGTATGATGTTTCGAAATTAAGTTTTTAATGGGCGCTGACGTTTTGATGATTTTTAACCTTAGTTAAAAAAAATATTCTATCTTTAAAAAAATATTTTATGGTATTTTATGCAAATTTAATTTAATTAATAATTAAATAAGCATCATAATGAAATATTGTAAAGGTCTCGATAAGCACTGTATTTAAATTCGCAAGGTTTTATTCAAGGTTGGATTTATCCTTGCAATTCGATAAAACGCCCTTAGCGTAACTTTATCGCTCTTATGTTAACCCTCCGTTAAATATGTATTTTGGTTAAAATTAAAAACGCTATTAAGATTCTAAATTGCGATATATATTTATAAATATATATATGTTAGCAGTTGCACGTAATAAATCTGAGTTACGACAAGCTGTTTTAATAACGATTAAATTTGCTTTATTATTTATGCGAAAATTGTAGGTTTAGTTAACATTACTTTTGTTTATGTTAAATATGCTAATTAAGTATTTGTTACCATTACCGTTTATTTATTACAAAAATATTTCACAGACACAACTGAAGTTTCACATAATGTTGTTTTTTATTATCATTATTTTATTAAGTAAGATATTTATTTAATAATATTTCCGTTGTATTTCTAGTCTTTAAACTTTGTCACTTATCTCTTAAGCCTGATATTTATCTTCTGGTAATTTTGGTGCTGATGAAAGATCACCTAAAATCAACAGATAATTTAATATAGCAAAGTAATAAATCACCTTATTCATAGATAATATATACCAGGAAAAGGCGGAGTTGCTTGCTAGCACTTTTTGAGAAAAAGGCAAAAATTTTTTTTTTATTAATTTACAATTAAAACTTAGGGTGCTACAGTGTTTTTTAGTGGCTTTGTTCAATACTATGAACTTTTTAAGTGCTATATTAAAGAGCAGACATGCCAAAGCATCGCCTTGTCTTATCTTGTTGGAAGTAACAATTTTTACAAATAAATGTGACTTTGTGCGTTTTTAAAGTTAACGTATCGGGAACTAGATTTCGCAACTTTTTAAAATGTAATCGAAAAGACCCAGAAGAATCTCTGTATTAATGCATAGTTTACTGTCAAATATTTATCCCAGAAAAGTTTTTACCTATGTAGTTGCCGCACAACATATCTTCAACAGAGTTAAAAGTTGGTCTCATAAAAATGTTTTGTTTGCGAGAAACTTGCAGAATATCGACGCTCTGTTACACGTTATCTAGATTATTGAGGTTGCAGAGCGCAGAAGCTTATTACTTCTTATAATCAAGCCTTATCTTGTATATCGGGTCTCGAATCGAGATCTGAAAATGGCTCTGTTGCCATTCGTTTCCATCTGTGCCCAGGATCCGAAGTTTCCGCAAGGAGATAATGGAAGCTCCCTCTCTGAAAGGCTCTCGGTATTTAAGAGGGCGGGCTTTGTATTATGGATCTGGTTTATGTCTGAGCGCAAGCAGGAGTTAGTGTCGTGCGAAGGCCCCTTTAAGGCTTATTTATTTATCGAAATATTTACCTTCGCAGGCCAATTTTGGCCTGATGGTCGTAGGGTCCCTCAGTTTTATTGGTATTCTCTGGTATGACTTTTCCTTTCGGTCGTTTTCCGTTTTTCACATTTACATGGAATGTGTCGCATTTCCCCGAATTGTACCGTAAACGTTGGACCCTTTAATCTGACCCGTAGTCAGATTGCTTTTTCTCGGTCGTATATAGAAGTGGATGTTTAACCGGACGTTAGTAAACGAGCCTCTACGTTTTGTAATTGTTTTTATTGTCGTTTGGCAAATAGGAAAAGACACCCAAAAGGCGAATAAAACTCGACAAGAAATTTGGGAATGAAATGAACCTTCATGAACATGTCGGTCTAGTTAAATAATTAATATCTAATTATTAATATTTTTATATGAATAATTCCTATACTTTGTATCAATTTTCTGTTTTCTTGCATTTTTTTATAATTACTATGTATAAAATAGTAACTAATAATATAACAATCGTTTTATTTTGAATATCCTTGACTTGGTGTGTGACAGATGTGTTCAAAAGCGACATTACAGGTGTTTCGCTAACCCTATAACTTTTTTTATAAAACATTTTTTTCAAAAATTTTATTGTTTCATACAGTATCCTTAAAAATAACTATCTGTCAACCTTATAAGAGGTTATTTTGATGTTGTAGTAATATGGTAATTAAAAATAAAAATAAAATATATCATCTTCCTTACATTCAATATAACGAATTTTCAGTATACCGAAATTTATTCATTAGTTCCGTGAGCTTCGCTATATTGAAAGTTCACTGAACAATTTTTATTTTTTTACTATCTAGCTAACTTTTAAACCTATTCATAAATGATTTACAATATTTAGATTTATCATTAAATAAGTTTTAAATCTAACGTTAAATAATATAAAATGTTTTCTTCTGGAATTATTTAGTCAGGTTGTAAACCTACTTTCAAATGAATTGAAAATGTTAAGTAGTTTTTTATAGTTGAACCGTTTTTTCTAGCATTGAAAATCATAAATAATAATGTCCAATTTGAACCATTCAATTTTAAAAAATATTTTTAATATCTGAACGAAGCAAAAATTATATTTAAAACCCAAATAGTTGAGGGTCCGGTATACGCACACTCGCTAGTTATATATATAATATTATTATAAAATATGACTTAAATTTATCAAATTAAATTAGTGATTTATTAAATTTACATTTAGTTTTAAAGCAACAAAAGCAATTATATAGTAGTGGGAACATAAGTTATTACAAGAATTTATAACTTATAAAGTAAACGTATTAAGTTTACTGTTTTAAGAGCAAAAGTTAAATCAATTTGAGATAACACATTGGTTTTGTTTGTATCATAGTTATAAATTTTAATAATGTTACATTTAAAAACTGTAGTCTCAAAGACTTTTTCGGTATGGATTACACATATTTTTTAAACACATTTAAGTATAGCTATTATAATTAATTGACATACTTTAGATTAAACAACTGTTACATAAATATTCGTTAAAATCAAAATTTTACAAAATTCTAAAAAAATTTATATTTTAAATCAAGCTATAGAATATTTTAATTGACATATTTATGCAATTATTTGCTGCCATTAGTCAAGTGTATTGACAGTAATTATTTCCTGTGATCAGACAGGTTTGAAGACAGATACTATTTTATTAAAATTTATTTTACAATCAACCATAAAAATAGATAAAGCCGACTATAAATATTACGATAAATTATCAGGTAACATATTAAAATTTTTACATTATTTTTCATTTTAAAGCATGTCACTGAATATTGTTATAAGACATATTAAATTAATTAAACAGTTTTAATAGGCAATTCTTATATAAAATTAAATATCACAGTTTCTTGCAAAAACTGTTACATCCTAAAAAATATACTACTAATACATATAAAGCTTGCACATAATATTATATAATATTTTTAGAAATAATTATTTACTGTGATTAGACTGGTTTGAAGAGACACTATTTTATTAAGATTTAATTTACAATCAACTGCAAAAATAGTTGTAATTATCAGGTAACATATTAAAATTGGTACATTATTTTTATTTGTAAAAGACGTATCACTGCAATTAATTGCTGTTATAAACAATGCAAAAAACGATTAAAAACCACCATAACTGTTAAAATTATCTGGTTACATATTTAAATTGTCACATTATATTTCATTTAAAATTAAAATCAGGTAATAGAATATTTTTAAAAGACATATTAAATCAATCATGTAATAAACGTTTACAGTTTTAATTATTTATGTTACAATTAATCGCAGAAATATATTAATTGACTGTTACAATTATCTAGTAACATTTTTAAAATTAGCACATTATAAAATTAAGGTTATGGAATATTTTTGAAATACAGTTTCATGCAATTTTTAGCAGCAAACATGTTTATTATAAGTCAAAGTTTTATAAAAATATATATTTTATAATGGTAAAATTATCTAGTGACATATTTTAAATAAGTACATCATTTTATTATTAAAAATGTTGTTAAAGAATATTTTATACAATTCACAATTAGCAACAAAATCGGATAAAATCGGCTATAAAAAAAATAAATTATTGTATAAACATATAAAAATAACCTAATTGAAGTTGTTACATATTTTTTCATTTAAAAAAAAATCATATAATATTTTTTAAAAACAATCGTAATCACTAGAAAATAAGCCAAAAATAATTAATACAGTAGACTATTAAAAACTATAATAAAAATAGTTTGAGCTAAATTTTTATAATAAAAAATTATATCATTAGAAGTAATAATAAAGCTTAAAACTCAGACTTAAATTAAGTTTGCATGTCTATTATATTAATAATTATGAAGTGAAAAATAGGACTACTCAAACCAAAAATTATTTACATGTAATCTGAATTATATTATCTTTGTGGCAAACATATTGTTGTACATTGACTTATTTATAAATTGTGTTTATTAAATAATTTGTGTTTAATGTTTTTTTAATTATTTGATATTAATATGCTTATTTATATTTTTCAGATAAAGAGCGCGAAGGCTTTGTGAGGAAAAAGTGATTGTAAGTACATTTTCTCATTATATAATTTAATTTACATGTAAAGGGCTACATTGTGTGTTTGATTAGTGTCAAAATAATTAAAATATTATAGCATATTTTTTATTATAAAATATCCCCATGACCGATTTAAGAGTTTGTTCTAACTAGAAAATTAACTCGGAAATGCTTATTAAACTCCAGACGCTCGTGGAATTAACGATTATTTGTTTTCGTAGATGACATTGGCGGCGAGAGGTTAAATTAGGAATTTGGGAGTGTGTAATAATAAATGAAATGAGACAGTAACCGTTTATTGGATTAGTCAAGGCTTGGCCGAAGCGTCAGACGCGAGAGAGCATTGTGGTTGTTTTATGTTAACAATGTTACATGTATAAATTTTTTATCATATACTTCACTAGCATAATCACTGATTTACCATAATTAAAAACGTGAGTTATTATGTAGGTCTTTCAAAAGCTACTTTATTAGATCCCTATTTTAATAATAAATAAAATAAAACATGTTTATTATCAATTTTAAAGCAAACATGTATTTGTTTAGGCTTAATAATATGTTGATAGAGAGACATTTTTATGCATTATATATACACATAAATTGCAGATGTATAGGACGCTTTATATTGTGTGTTGGATTAATGCAATTTAATTTTCCAGACCATACTTGTCCGCAATTATCCCACTATTCGGTTGCACTAAACCTCACGCGATTCCACAACACGAAATAGAATATTTCGCCTAACTTATATTCAGAATGTTCAACTTTAATTTAAAAGCGAAACGAAAACACACATACACGTGATAAAACTTTCTTAGCGAAAGCATATACCTAAATTTAGTACACGATAAGGTTTGACAAAAAATATTGAAAATACGTGTTGCTTATTAAAAATTTAATGCAAGTAACATTTTTAATTTGTGAAAAACATTATCGCGTTGTGCTTTGAGAGTAGTTATTTTATCCTTTGTCTTGATGCCACGCGATTTTCTCCCAGTCCATTTTCCCGCACGAAACGTTCTCCATTCAGGGAGATTAACACTATTTTCCAATTTACCAATCGGTTTACCTGAACTCGATTATTATTTTATGAACGCTTGGTGATTTTATTAAAATTATTAATGAATCCCACCTACGTTATTTCTCTGACATATTTATTTATAAACGTTTTATTTTGTAATTATACATCAATACGCTCGTTATTAAATTCTGAATTATTAATTAAAATTATCAAACATGTCTTGGCATGAAAAGGAAAATATTTCAATCAACTCATATTTCACTTTTTATTATTGTCATGTGTATTATTATTTATGATGTATGACTTACGTTTCGGAGAACGTGATGTCTTGTATTAATTTATGTATTCATAAGCATATTTTTACTTTAATTTAAAAGCTACAAATTATAGTAAATAATGTATTTAAAATATTTATAAGCTATATGTTTTCTGGATGTTAATTTGATATTTTCATGCCTTGATTTTTTGAGCTATTTACTTAATGTTTTCCAACTTAATTTATTTATCCGAGACAATAATGTATTAATATTCTGCTGAGGATCTTGACCATCCTGACGTGTTCTAACCTCGTGCAAAAAGCTCCTCTAGTTTTTCCTCGATTCCGAAGTAATATGCTTTCCTTCTTGTAAAATGTTATCGAGATAAATTATGGGGCTTCTTGAGTCTTAGTTTTCTGTCATCGATTAACTACGGTTTTGCGCTTTTTAAATATACCCATTGTGCATTCACCTAAATTTTGGCAAAGATAGCACTTATGTATTTGTTCTTGTAATGTCCACAATTTTTCTGTAAAAATTTGCATAACATTTAAAGTCTTTCTTGGTTATTATACCTGATTGTTTTAGTTGTTTCTTATTTTTACTTTGGTTCCATATTTTATTAATGATCTAGTGTTTTTGACGATCTTTCTGCAGCATTATAATTGTTTTTATTTCTTCCCAATATGTTTTTTTTTTGTACTCTGAATTTACTTCAAATTGTTATTATTTTTTGCAGGGTATAAAAGAATAATTATTTTTTTATTTTTACACAACTGCATTTAGATACATTATTAAATTTAATATTTATTAAATCCATCTAGGTAAAGTCCATTTATATTATTATCTTAGATGTTATTTAAACCATGTATTAATTATGTACATGAAATCTCTTTGTAAAATAAATTCAATTTGTTCCCGAAAAACTTTCATACAATTTTTTTTCATTGTAATGAAGTCTGATCTCAGTATAACGAAATATTTTGATCCGACTTTGACGTTACAACTTGACACAATATTTATCCGAATTCAGTTCGTCCTTGACTTGGTATGTGCCAGATGTGCTCACAAGCGACATTCAATGTGTTGTGTTCATTATAGTATCCTTAAAAATGGACAAAAAACGATCTGTTAATCTTGTAAGAGGTTATTTTGACGCTGTAGTAATATGGTAATTAAAAATAAAATAAAAAATTTCATCGCTCCTACATTCAATACGACGAAATTTTTCTTCGCTATACTGAGATTTCACTGTATTTAGTTGCTAGTAAATAATATTAGTTTATGATATAAATTAAAATTTAATTTTATAAGCTAATAATTATTTTCTTAATTAAAAAAGCACCATTTGAGTCGATTATTTATTGCAGTAAAACTCGGAGTTTAGTTATTTAATATCTTATTATATAAAACCATAAATCTTATTAAAATAATATTTAAGAGTCCTAACCAAAATAATTAATATTGTACATATTTTTTTTAATCTGATTATCTTTAATTTGATCTATTAAAGCTATATAGTTATATATTTGTTTACTAAACATTCTCAGATTATTTAATAGGTATTTACTGTGTTTTTTTTAGATCTTTTTATGAAGAATTCGTAGAATAAAAATTTGTTATTGCGATTTTTACTAGCGTTGTAGTAGATAGTTAGGAATTTATTCCGATATTTTTTATTTAAGTTAGACAAAATTTATAAATATCGTTTAATAAATAAAATCTTAATAGCAAAAGGTAACATTTTCCCTAAAAAGAGAAATCAAGTATTTCGCATAAATAATATTTGTACATAAAAAATATTAATAGTTTCGAGTTTTATAAAACCAGTATTGTTTTACTAACAACTTTATACATTATATATAAACCATGCGGGTTTTGAAATTTCAGTATTTTTAAAAACCGTTTTACGATTTTTTACAAAAAAATTATAGAATTATTTATGTTTATTTAAAATTTTTAGGCAATTTAATTTTTATGTAACTACAAAAATAGCATAAAAAATTAAATAAAACTATTACAAATTGTAATAACATAAATGACCACTAAGCAATTAGATAGTCTTGCTTCTATTTTATAATATAATAGATACAAAAAATATAGAAAATACTTTGCGATCAACTCAAAAAAATTATAAAAAAACAGTTTTACAGTTAAAATAATTTAATATGTTAATAAATACTTAATATTTATAAAATTAAAATTTTTTTTTTCAAAAAAAATATCTGACTGACAGACTTTACTAGAAATATACACCAAAATTTTATGTTGCGTTTTGCAGATAATATGTTTCAGTGGTTATTGTGAAAAATTAATAAGTGAAAATATAATAATTAGAAATAGGTTGTATACCTTAAAATCATTGCTAAATTTTAAATTTTAAAGTCTAACATGCCATAGACTATTTTTTCTGCTCCAATTGACGACCCAATATCCACTCCCTTGCGTGGCTCAAGACCATGACTATCCCTGGCGTCTGAGCGATTTCACAGAATATTTTTTAGACGTGTAATGCGAATACAACGATTTTTAAATCACTTAAAAATGAATGTGACATTTTTTTGTCAAATCTATATATTTTTTTATACCATAAACTCAATTTGACCTACCTGTTCAAAATGCTTTAAAATTATTTGTCAATACTAATTAGATATAATCAATAATATGTACAATAATTCTGCAGGTTAACTAATATGGTTTGAATAGCGCAATCCGTAAGGCAATGGTCTGATATTTCAATAGGTGTGTTATATCTTAAAAAATCTTGAAAATATTAATAAAAGCTTATTTTTAATATTTAGCACACACACCCTTAGCTGTAAATACAGTTGCAACCCTTTTTTATTATGGTCATGGCTGTATTTCTACTAGTGAAATTGTATTCTTATATGATTTCACTAAAATTACATATCTTAAAAAATATTTTCGGATTAGATTTTGTTTGAGGGAAAATCCTAAAATTTCTGGTATAAATCAGGGACGTCATTTCAATTTTTTCCAGGAGGGAGAAGCAAAAGTTTTTTTTTTAAATATTTCGAATTAATTTAGATTTATAGTATTTCATTAAATGACATGCATTTTTCTGGCCAAATTACCCTCATCCAAATGACGTCCCTGCATAGTATTGTCTAGGATAACCTTTAGAAACCTATCGTTCACACTACGATGGATTTTAAGAAGTAAGAATTGTATAAAATATATTATAACTAAATTTCATTTAATATGAGAACGCATTTTATACTTTTTTTAAAAGACAAGATTTTATGTTAAAAGCAGTAACATAATACTTTTGCCGTCGTAGTGTGAACGATCGGTAGAGTCACTATTGTATGTATTAAAAAATTACATTTAAAAAACAGTTTTTATACAAAAAAAAATGTTTGGATAATCTTATCAGGATTATTATTTTTATGATCTGGTAACTCTATTCCAGAGGTCTCAATGAAAGCACCCTTACAGACTTTGCATGTTATCAACAAATTTACGGTATGTACGTCTCGCGCGATTTCCAACATTCTTAAAAAAAAGCATTGACTTTTATGCCGTGTTGCGAGCCAGATTACTGCCATTGTTGTGTCATAATCGGATCTGTAACAATAAAAACTATAATAAAACCCATATCCCGCTGCGAACACACGTAAGAGACGAACGACTGGAATCGTAATATCGACGCACCGATAAAACCCTATATCGCGACTTGTTTAACAATTATTAGCGATTTTTTCTTCGTCTGGATATCCGATACGTATGTGCTGCATTAGCGATTCAACCCGCATCTGGCAACCCTTGGTTTCACGGCCGATACGGCTTTTGAGGGATTAACAAGGCCAGGGCCCGGAGGTCCTTATCGTCCGAGGAAACTATCAAGATGCGATAGTCCCTTATTTACAACTGGCTACGGCCGTGCGCCCTAAGCTATGGATTTTTATTATAACGCATATACGGACCAAATTGGCTTTGGTTATTTGCGATCGGAGCGTGATACGACAAATGGGGGATGTTTCTGTTTCGCTTCAATGGTTTTCTTAATATTTTTGTAAAATATATTTTAGCTATAGTTTTTTTTTCAATTTGTAGATTTTTATGTATAACTATTCTTCCGATGTTTCACTTCAAAATCGAATCAATTTTTTTTTTATAAAAATTATATTTTATATTACGTAGGAATAAGTTCAAGTAATTCTATTTTTATTAAAATTCAAAAGTTATCGAAGCCTATAAACCCAAAAACCCAAGGCGCCCGAGCAATCTCGCGCTCCGTGTTCGCTGATTACTCCTCGAATGAAATTCGCCTTGTCTTCCGTATTGGTTTACTAGCGCCGCCTTCAGCTATATTGGATTTCACACATCAGTCAACAGAAGGGAAAATCCGCGGAAGCGGATTACCAAAGCCGGTTATTGTTGATTAGACCTTGGGATTCGATCGTTCGTTCTACGGCGATTATTCAGCGCCGATCCGATGATAAACACGACGCGTTGACAACTGTCAATCAACGATTGAACGAAGATGAATATATGTACATATTTGCTCATTAACACATAGCGTTTTTGTTTAATTTATTAAAATATTATTGTCTAACGTTTGCTTATCAATTATAATAAATATCAATATAGATATTTTTGCAAGCTTTTTTTATATATATTTATATTGTGCATTACCAATGCAATATTTTGTCGAATATGACGTTAACTATTAGCGAATTCATTTCTCGTTGCTGATTTAAAGTAATTGTAAAATTTGTACAAGTATCGTTTATTTTACTAATTGGATATAACACATTGAAAATTAAGGAAAAATTATTCCGTTTCTGTGATAGTGTGAACGCGAAGAAACATTTGCTCACCTTTGAATTTGGCCAGAAAATGCATGTTATTTAAATAAATAATAAAAAAAAGACCCATTAAAATGGCAAACTTTTTTCCCCCCTCCCATATAAAAAGATAAAATGACGTCCCTGATTCAAACTAGAAATTTTCGGTTTATCTAAGAAAATATAAAAAAAAAATTATATCCCGAAAATATTTTTTTAAATAATGTTATTTCAGTGAAATCATATCGAAATACATTTTCACTGGTAGATATATATTTTTATCCGTAGACTGCAGGCGTCTCAGAAGCCCTTGAATCCGTGTGTCAAGCTGGACCACTGGATGAGGCGAGAGAAGCGGTGGTTTTTGTGATCCTCATTCGTACGAAGTTGAATTGGCCTTGAACTCTTGAACTCCAATGTGGATATTTAAGTCTGCGTCAGATGAAGTGACAAAACGTTAGTGGTACGATGAACTATCGCAATGAAAGTCTTTAAACTGTGTGAAGGGAAGTGATTTTTGGATGGCAGGGTCTCAGTATTTGTACTCATAGCCCGGTGGACTTTGTGCTACGCCCCTTTTTAACAGAACTTGAATCAGAGTAGGGTGCAAATTTCTACGAATATAAATTTCTGTTGAGCAATAAATCAGATTGAAAACGGCTATCTGCACTCAAAGCGATCATTCCTAATAATGTATGTGGTCTCCCACGGTGTTTCTTTTTAAACGAAACTTTTTTGCAATCGTAAAAAATGTTTTTCTCCCGAGTATTATTGATCTTTTTAGGATAAGATTTGTTAATCCTCCTGTCAAATTATAAATAGAGAAGTGTAGTGACATAGCTAGGGGTCGGATGATATCTGCTTAGGGGCAGCATTTTTGCAATAAAATGACTTTTACTGTTATGTGGTTCTCAAACTAAATGCGTTAAAATATATATCTACGTTAAGCATGTGAAAACAAAAAGTAAGAGCTTAACAAATGTTTATTTTATGACCCTGCCGGTCATAAAATGCTGCCCTAAATATGAAAATATTTTTGGTCAGCCCGAAATTTTATCGTGTCAAAGTCAAAGTTACACTAGATGTTCCCCATTGTTTGTTCGAGTCTAGGAAGTGCTAAAACCATCAATATATTTAATCTAATTTGAAAACAGTTTTTCACATTTTTTCATAGGAAGGGTATGTGGCGTAGCTGGGGAAGAGCAAAAGGAGCCACCGCCCCAGAAAATTTTGGCATATTGAAAACTTGCAATAAGTTACAGATTTTGTATTAGATAATTCTACAGGGGAAGGGGTCAAAGTTGAGGATCGCCTCAGGCGGCAAATCTCTACCCTAAAACGCTATTGGAGCTGTGGTTCAATTTTTTGCGAAGTGGTTCTATTTACTACGTCTTTCTTTATTTTTGTGCATTGCCAATGCATTTTTGTCGATTATGACGTAAATTATTAACATCATTATGACAAGAATTAATAGCTAATTCGTTTTTCATCTCTGCTTTGTAAAAATTGTACAAATTAATTGTTTCTTTGATAAATGGCCGCATTTTTAATGCAATTTAATGCAATTTGTAATTTTTTGTCGAATATTACGTTAACTATTAGCAGATTCCTTTATCGTCGCAGTTTTGTATTGGATGTAAAATGTGTACAAATACATTTTTGTTATGTATTTTGGCGAAATAAAGGAATGCAGTATTAAAGTTCGTTGTTCTAGTGTTTTTTATTGTAAAATTTATGTTAAAGTATGTTCTAAATATTTTTTAATTTAGATTGCGTCTTATAGATGCTTTATCCTATGTTACATAATACAATATTAATTCAGTAATTTACTAGGAAACAAACTTTTGCAAACTTTTTATTATATTTTGCTATTCACGATACACATCTATACTGCCAAATATAAATACATTAAACTTCTATTAAGCTTTTTATGTTAATTTTTATTGGCTTTTAAAAAAATATTTTCACCATTTCTAAATAATTACCTATTCATTTCTGCTGGCAGTATTTTAATATCTGATTTATATATAAATACCAACACTTTTAAGATCAATGCTATTGATATTCATAACTATCGTATTTAATTTAATAATAATATTTTCTTTCTTATTTATTGTTAGATACAAAAACATAATATAAATATTTTTTTACATTTATCTCCAATAATATAGCATAATATTACTTTTTGCTTCTAAGAACTTATTGCTATTATTCAAATAGATTATGATGTTATTTTAAATTAGATTTTTTTACACAAAATCATTTAAAAAATATTTTTGTTTATTGTATTAAAAAAATGTTTTATTACAATCCTGAGATTTTATATTAGAATATGGATCATTAACAAAAATTTTAAGTCAAATTTGCGGTGAAAAATATATATTTTATTATTGAATAACCTTGCGGGACTAACTATTATGCGAAAGACTGAATTTATCAGTCAATCACTTGCTAAAAACTTAATATAACTAATTTACAATTATTAATTAATTAGAATTATATAGGCCCGCGTGCCGATTGTCTATTTTGACGGATTATGGCAATTTTTATTATTATTATATGTTTTATATAAACATTTATTAAAATAATAAAAATACAGAAAGATATATGCAATTATATTTAGTATTTAAAATGCTGGCTTATAGCTATTTTTTTAATTTACAAAAATAAATTTAGAACGTAAGATAAATTAAGTAAAGATACAAAAAGCTTTAAAAAAATATTAATACACTTATGACAAAGAGCTTAACTCAAAATTACTTTGGGCATATAAAACAAGATGTATTTAGGCTAATCACATTTAAATTTGTTCTTGTCGTAGTCATAGATTCTGGAGATCAGTAGATTAATATGAAATCGCGTAATTTTTTCGGTATAATTGTGGCAATGTTGTTTTATTGTCGTTACCGGAATTACATTATGATGATGTTTAACTTTAGTTTTTTTTATTAATTTATTATTTTATCGCTTTATATTTATTGATTTTGAGTTGAAAAAATGATAAAAAATGATAAAAAATGTTACTCCACACCTAGCAATTTTTTTTTGTTAATGCGTATTTTTTTGTTAAATATTAGTTTTAGGGCCGCAATGGCAACAAGTTCTTTAGACCAGAGTTCTGATATAAGGAAGTAATTATTATTATTATTATCATATTTTTTTTTTAATAAAAGATTATATTTAAAGTTTTTACGATGCCGTTGTATTAAAAAATAATGTGCTAAATTACAAATGCCCAGTCATAGCGATACCTAATCTCCAGATTTTTCATTTAGATATATCTCGCTAAAGATGTATCGCATTTTCCTAAAAAGTCAAGAATAGAAAAGAGCGAAAATATCTTTTCTATCTATCAAAAAGTAGATAAGCGCAAACATAGCGTATTCCCGAAACTTCTATTCAGAATGCACTTTCATCTGAAACTATCACAAATCAAAGCTACGCTGAGTATCTTTAAAGATGACCGTAAAAGTAACCGCTTTCTATTTCAAGTCCAAAGTCCAAAAGTTCTACTCGATTTTTAACAATTTAAATACAATACTACGTAGCTATATTATTGCGCAAATTTTACGTGATGTAACGTTGTTATGAAAATAATATTATTTCTGATTATCTTTTTATTTTTTACTCACAAAAAACGTTGCGTTACGATTCCGTATAAACTTTCTATTCATCTTCTATAAACTAAAATTTTTAAGATTTGCTTTTAGTAATAGCAATTCAACGTATTTGGTTAAATATATGTGATAGATGAACCATAAGATTAAATAAATACTTATAAATATCATGCTGATAACAGTAAATAATGTCGATGAAACTCAGAATTAATTAATCCGCATTACTCCACTTCAACGCGTTTTTACGCTGCAGGAACTAACTACGTGTTCGTGAAGTAAAAAAACGTAAGGCTCTCGCGTGCCACACGGCGTTGATTACGTAACGACGGCCAAGGCGTGTGTAGTGTTGGACGGGCTTTATGCAAAGCGTGAATGGGCGTCGCAAAAAGAGAGCAAAATGAAGAGGATCGACAGAGGGGTTCGAGTACCCTCGAACCGAGAGCCAAGAGCTTTCCAAAGCTTTCAGCTTTCATTAAGGCGAACCGGACCGGGTGTCACGCGCACAACTGAATTCCAACCGACACGGACATACCATCGAAAATTACAGTCTATATACGATCGATACAATTTTATCGATGTGCATATATTAGATTTTAAAGCATGCTTTAATTGTTACAATATTTAGTATTTTTAAATATATTATTTTAGTACCATTAATTATTAGCTATTGAAGCATATATACAGATTGGACCGCAGCGTATTTTATTGAAAGCTCATAGTTATATAATAAGTATTATAGTTACATATTGAATTGAATTTTAAGATATGGACGATCGGCGGACGAGGCGCCGCCGGTCGATGTAGTGTTTTTCCGCCTTGTTTTTGTCCATAAAAAATAAATCAGTCATTTTGTCCATATAAAATAAGTCTCTTTATATACAAAATATCTTTATAAAAAAATAAGTCTCTTTATATATCAAAAGTCCTTTTTAAAAAATCTCAAATTATCCGAAAATTCTTACACAACCAGCACATACTATTATAACACCCACTAGCGTGGGTAGGCGGAAAGAAATTTTATTTTTTCGCCAAACATTCGAGACGTGCGAAAAAGCCCACACGTACGGCCCGTTTTAATACACTCGAACGTTATTATATTTTCAAGACCCTGAAAAAAGGGTACTTTAGCGTACGAGCCCCCCTCTCCCTGCGTCCCCCACTGGCAAAGCATCGAAAATATTATTGCTAGCGACAATAGAGCGAAAACTCGGGCGGAGAGTGATGATACAGATGGATAAAGTGGGTGGATGTTCTGCGCCCCGAGCGAATCGGAAAATTGAGGCTCTTTACGAAAATTTGCGATAATAATATTTATCGTTATTATATTAATATTATTGTGATCATGTTCTTTTCATCGATGACAAATTTATATATTTTGTAATATGTCCTCGAGGGATTATTTCGTTTTCGTGTAATTAAAATTCGATGAATTGGATTGCTGGAGTTTTGACATTTCGAAAGGCGCTCGATTCGAAGTACTACACCGTGAATAATTGTCGAGTGAGTTTAAGAAGAGCTTGTCATTAAGAAGCGAGTTTCGAAATTCATTTAATTTTGCTTATAAGAGCGATGAGCGAAATCTTATGGATATTTTTAGGCATTTCTAATTAAAATTTGCTATAATTATAATATTTTTCAATTATTAATTTATAAATAGATTTACGAAAATTGTTTGGTTTTTGCTCCCAATTTGTTTACGATAAAATTTGTTGCTTTAATATAAAAATACGATTGAAAAAAGGCATTATTGTTATAATAAAAATGAAAGAATAAATAAGCACTTTCATATTAAGTTAATAAATGTATGAACATTAAATACATATTTACAATTGTAATAATTTAAGGCAATATAAGTGGGTGAATTAAACGAAAGAAACTTTAACTCTTTTATATTTTAGTTTAAATACCTTTTCATATGTAAGGCTGCTCTGAAATTTGTTCAAAATAATTTGCAAACTTTTTTCTACCAAAATACATATAGTATAATTGATTGAAAATTTACGTAAATTAGGTAATAGCTTATACTATACTAGAAACTCAAACCTGTACAGCAATATCGCATGTAAATAATATTATGTTCTATATAGAAATTAAATTATGTATATTTTTATCTTCAAAAGGCTATTTATAACTCACCCAATTTATTGTATTTTTTTAAAAGCATATATGTATGTATAAATATATACAGTGAACATAGATTTAATAAAAATATAAATCTATACTATTTTACATTAATTTACAAAAAAAAAAATTATTACTAAATACATCAATTTTGATAAAATAAAAAACATTACAAATATTTATATTATTACTTTCAATCAATAAGTCACAATAAAAATTCATTGCATATATTTTATTTATTTAATGCATTGATTTTGCCTCTAGATTATAATTTAATTGAATGATAACCCATATTTTTTATGGTCATTTTTTTAATGCAACACATCATGTGTTAACTTATGTGTTACAACTGAGTCAACACAATCAACAACTACTAATTTTTTTGTGATATTTTTAAAATTTATTATAATATTATTATTACAGCGTACCGTCAATTTATTTTACTATGCACCACCATACTATTATAATTCAAGTAAATCTTATATATATATATATATATATATATATATATATATATATATATATATATATATATATATATATATATATATATATATATATATATATATATTATTGCCCCAAATTATAATTGTATAATATTAAATGATGATAAAAATTCAGTGGCACTATGGTTCATATCGGATTTGAACCAAGTTCTTTTTAGTATTAGTCACTGCAATATCCTATTGCTGGGGCATATTTAAAATTTTCGTTAGATACATTTTATATAAAAATTCTTGAAACCTGTTAAATGTGGATTTATAAAGTATAAAAAGCTTAGTTTTTATTATATAAAATAGTTTATAAAAAAAACTATTAGATACAAGTCAAAAATATAATTTTATGAATAAAGCATAAGTAATTTTTTTTATTAGTTTTCTTAAAAAATGCAGCACTATTTATTTCTGCAAATTTATAAACGCTTTAAATACACTCTTTTAAAAAAATACTTTGGCTAAATTGTAAGTAAAAATCAGCTATATATTTAAAGTGAATACCTTCTTTAAAAAAATTGAGGTAATCTCTTTTTATGTAACCCATTGAAACATAAATTTTAAAATAGTTTAATTGTTTATTGTATAATTGCTATTTTACAAAATAATGTAAATATATTTAGTTAATATGTTTAATGTTAAATTTAAAGTAAAACACCTTTTTTTTTAAGTAGAGAATATAATATGTAGTTCGTTTATAATAAATTAAAAATACATGTACGTTTTTTTTGCCAGTTTTATTTTAAATGCACTATTTTAATTTAAAACGTATATAATTATATAAAATAGATTCAATATAAAAATAATATATGCTTTTTTTAAATTATTAAAAATATATAAATGATTTTTAAATATTTTCTTATAATAATTATAAATTAAGTAGAATCTATGCTGTAAAATTCCTATATAATATAATTGATTTATGAGGATCTTGGGTTGATTGTATTTAATTATCACATCAAAATTATATATATAATATAAGAAATACATATTAAACAATAATAAAACGCATCACTGGGAACACGGTTTACGGAGTACATAATCCAGGGGTGCAGACCCTTAGCAACGCGCTTTATATAAAATAAGCAACGATTTCTACACATTTTTCAGAAAATCTCATAGCTTTATTAATTTAACAATTGGACCACCCAATAGAGAATAATTAAACTGGCAGGTGTAAAAACAGGCAGTATTTCTTAAGAGTAGTAGTTTTAAAATTATAATATTAAACCATAAACGCCAGTGGTAAAGCTAATTTACGCATTTGATATACAAAGACGGTGTTTAAACGCCTAAGGCATAATTGGGGCTATTTTTACTTAAATAGGGCACCACAGTGTAAAAACCTTTTTGTAGAACGGCCAATTATAAAAGGATGGTCATAAGCTATTTTTTAAAAAAAAAATTGCCATTGTTTTACTAGCAATCACAGATGCACGTGATTTTTATCAAAGCATTTGCAGTAAAATTTAAAGTATTTTATTTAAAGTATTTACTGCAAATGCTTTGATAAAAATCACGTGCATCTGTGATTGCTAGTAAAACAATGGCAATTTTTTTTTTTTAAATAGCTAATGACCATCCTTTTATAATTGGCCGTTCTACTGAAAGGGGCAAAAAAAATCTCTTATGGAATTGGACATGGGTATAAAAATCACTTTCACTTCTTACCTTTTTTGCATATTATGCTTTGAGAAACGTGCATTCAGGATTGCTATCAAAACGGCCATAGTGAATCCACTTTAGCTAAAACTTGTTATTTTTTGTAGTTAACTTTTTACTGAAATAAAATAATGTATAACGGGTTTCATAAATGGAATAAAAAAACACCTTCGTACATATAGAAATAAATTATAATATTAAGACTTTATTACTGTATATTTTTATTTTTTCTTTCTGTTATGTATTTTTTATATATTTTTATATATGTTTACTAAATTTGTTAGATGTAAAGATTAGCTATTAAGCTAAATAAATTAATAAAATAATAATAATAAATACAGTAACGCAGGCAATCAACGATCGCTTTCTCAGATATTCCACTACAGACTTTCTCTGACACTTCTACTGACATTCACATTTTTATATCGACTTTGGAGTTCAAGATCTATTAAACTTAGACTCACTTGGTCTGTACGAATTTTGATTAAGAGAAGCTGATTCATTTTTAGATTATTGAAAATTGCAATAGCCGCAGCTTCTCTCTTCGCATTGGCTAGTTAAGCTCGATATTGGACACTATGAACGCACCTACGATGCACAAAAATTTAATAACAATTATCATGAAAATACAAATATACACAGCAGTTTTTGAGTGTACCAATAAAATATTTTAAAAAACGAACGGTTGCTATACATTTTTTTTTTATAGACCCATAAAATCAATCATAATTTTGTACATATAAGGCAAACTTTTTACATTGCCATTGAAAATTATCTGAAGGGAGGTTAAATTTTCCAGCAGGAAAATGTAGGTTAAAACTCTTTATTGGTCAACGTCACATATTATTTATAAATATAATTGCTTTTATTTATTATCGCATATATAATACTTGTATAATGAAACAACGTAGATTCTGAAATGTTGACTCGAAACTGTCTCATTATTTCTAAAATTAATTACTTCTCACTCTACATACTTTTGCTCGTGTTTATGTAGTATATAATACTACGTTTTTGTACGGTGTGAATGCAAACAGTTTTCAATTAAGCTCTTGCATCTCATTATCCTACTGAGTGTCACGTGATAAAATAAGTTTTGAAACGTGTTCACGTTGCGTTTGCAATTGTCCTTATTAGTACATTCACAGTTTAATTTCTTGAGTTGAGTAATATAGTAATAAATCACCACTACTTCTATACAGTATTTTATTGATTAAAACTTAAAATGCTGACAGTCAATGAAAGCAAACAGAAACAATTAATCATCGTCACATTTTTCTTCATTTACTTAACTTTGTACTGTAATAATTATTAAAGTAATTATATAGAAAGATTGGCGAACAACCGAAGAGCGAAGGGGAGGCTAAAGATGTATTGTCAAAACTTTTGTTATTGCTTCTGTTTCTACCACCCCATGTTTAAACTTTCTTCGGTCTTTCTTATACAAGTTTATGTACATCTACGCGCACAGTATAAAACGCAACACTTAACTATTATTTATTGAAAGTTTTTACCTGTAAACGGTTCGCATCGGCGAACTTTGAAAAATTTAAAGTGCACGGAATTGTTCCGAAAGCCTCTGTTTGCATAATCCGCCGCATTAATAAAACAAAACGGATTTTCGCTTGTATGTGTGTGTTTTTTTTTTTATTCACGTGCTGTTAAGTATTAATATATAGCGATATAGCAATCGTGTATGAAAATACGTCTGCTGCGAAACACATTCACCGATATTTATTTATTAACGTGCGCGCCGTATACAAAGCAGGTATAGTACATATACACATGTATAGGTACGATAACGTTCGAGCGAATTTCACATTCCTTATACTTATGTATGAATAAAAAAATCAAAAAAAGTTTCAGTCGGCGCTGAATTTCGTAATTTATTATTAATTTTTGCGTTAATGTTGGAGGCGAAATGGGTTTAAGCGGCGCATGGTTTGTGTAAGCATTTCGTCTGGATATTGTCTGAATAAGAATTTAACATTTAATATGAAAATTTTCTTCGTACTTATCTATATAATAAGTACGGTATATAGCTGTTTTATTTTTACGAAACTTAAAAATACTTTAATGTGTAATTATAATGAAAAAATGTAAAACTTAAAACACTAATCTAATACTGAAAAAGCGATTTTTTTATACTTGGCATAAAAATTGCAATACAATCTGGATTATTTCAATTAAAAAAAATTTTTTTTTTAATGTAAAAGTAAATTTTATTAATATAAAAAACTAGTTTATTTATAAACATTTTTTTAAATCCTCTTAACATGTTAAGTGGAATAAATGAAAGTACATTTTCATCTTATTTCACTTTAACTCATTATATGTATATTTTATCTCATGGTAACTGCCTAATTTTCTTTTTTAATATAACATTTTACATATTACTACGAAATGGATAATACCTACTTTTCTCAATTTATTTATATTTTTTAAATTTATATTATATGTAGAAAACCCTAAACATATATTCCTTATATTTACGTAGCAGACCTTTGTGAGTTATATTGATTAAATACGCTGTAATCCTAATGCTATCCTATAAAATAAAATTTGAAACCAAAGATAGATTTTAAGGTATTGTAGTTATTCTAACTGCTAATAAAACAGCTTTTAAGAGTGACTTTAGTATAGCTAAAAATTATAATTATATTACAATACTAATAATGACAGTGATAATCTATTTCTTAATTACAGTCCCAAAAAAATAGATTATAACACTATGGCCATATTATTGTTTGTACGTTATTATATTTTTGTTATTATATTATATTTATGTTATTATATTTTTCTGTAATACAGTTTTTGTGTATATTAAATTAAA
Organism: Plectrocnemia conspersa; assembly: GCF_051122295.1. NCBI lineage: Eukaryota > Metazoa > Arthropoda > Insecta > Trichoptera > Polycentropodidae > Plectrocnemia > Plectrocnemia conspersa. The sequence continues at coordinate 31,183,727 of NW_028277165.1, forward strand.
GAGTACCATTAGTTATATAGTCGTACGTAACTCTGAGGTTGCGGGTTCGAGCCCCGATAGCGGCATTCAAATTCATAAAAAAAAGCCGCGCAAAGTCAAAACAAAATTCATTTTATAACATGGATTTTATTTATTAATAATTACAAATATATATAGGAAAAGGGAGGCGTCTCGCTACCGCTCGCGCCGACTTTCACTGTAGAACCAAACAACCTAACCTTTTTTTAATGATATTGTATTGATTTATTTTCATTTCGGTATATTTGTCCAGTATCATCCAATCTATGACTAACTGTTTAAAAAGCGAATCACTAGTGATAGAGCTGTCCACAAAACAAAATAATTAGAATTAAAAAAAAAAAAATTCTTTTATTTTATTCAATTTTATAATTTTGATTTGCGCGGCAATGTCGGCGCGGTTTTATCGTCGCGGCAATTTCGGGGTTGTATTGCGCGGGATTATGTCGGGGCGGCTTAGTCGGCGCGGGATTGTCCGGCGCGGCTTTGTCGGGTCCTCGTTAATATATATATCACCAATTCACAGACTTTCAATCTGGTGGTTAATGCTTATTTGTAAATATATATCTTATTTAGACTTATTTAGTTGGTATAGATTTACCCTGTTGTAACGCATTGGGGTTACGCCTGTAACGTTACACTGGAAGATTTTATAATAACAAAATAAATTAGTTTCACGTAAAAAATACTTTGATTAACATCTGTAAAGTACGTATTTATAAATGTTTAAATACATCTAGTACTTATTTTACTACAGATCTAAATGACTTTAAGCTTATTTTTATTTATAATTTCGAATATTTATGGTCCAAGAAAAAAACATATCTACTAAAATTCCATATTAAAATCTAAACTCATACCTTATCTTTGCAACTAAAATATTTTTTTTTTTATTCACAATTATATATTGTTTTTATTTATTTATTATGCGTTGATATGCTATCCAATTAATATAAAAACAGCAGATATTTATTAATTATCTTGGTAAATTAAAATATCAAAAATGAGGAACACATGACTTGATTTGGACCCATAGTGTGAATAAGCAGTTAGAATTTTTAATTCATGTATTTTCTTTATGTTTGATATTTTTTTAGAAATGTAACAAAAACTTACTTAAAATATTATTTAAAAGCTGTGGAGCTATTTTTAAATAAAATTTATAGTATCAAAAGCTTTAATGTTTTTCGTAACATTAAGAATCCATTACTATTTGTCTTTCATCCATAATGTATGTTTACTTACGCTTATAAATAGCTTCATTTAAAAAAAGTTACATGACTAAAGGGGCTTAATACAACATTTTAAGTGCATATTTTAATTATTTTATGGTAGTTTTGTGATTTTTTGATATTATTCTATTAAACTGCATACTTTTTACATTGTTAAAAATGTTTATACTTTATTAATCTATCCAAAACTGCAGGAAGTTAGCTATAAGTAACGCTATAGTTGATTTTCTGTATTTTACACGACAGCCAAAAAATGTGTTTTGTGGAGAAAATTTACGCAGTCACACATAACAAGGTCTTAGCGAAAGCTGTAAAAAGTTTGGTTAAAGGGTTAGCTGTGCCCTTTGGCCGTTCTAATTTACAAATTCAATTACGGACGGGTCCAAAATCGAATTAGTTGCTCGCGATATTAGCAAAGAAGGGTGAGAAAAAAAATATCGGATCGTCCCTCGCCGACCCTCATTGGCGAAGACGGTTGCCAATAGACATGTGTCGCTGTTATTTGTTTGGATCGTACACGTGTAGAAACGATTATTGGTTTTCGATATTCAAACGGAGCTATTTTTTAAATTTTCTCTTGATTTTCTTGGCACGTACGTGTTCAACGATCGTGCGAGAGTCGGTTATGGGGGAGGCTGTGATTAAGATATGAAGAGATTTGATTAAAAGAGCGCCATTTAGACGGGTACGTGTTGTTTTGTATTATTGTTATTGTGACAGAATAACGAAAAGCGCTTATCTTAAATATTTTGCGACGCGATAGAGCTTTTGTGAGAGTGTCCTTTAACAAGATCAAAAAAATCGTAAAAATTTATATTGTACAAACGTTCATATACAGCTATCGCTAATATATATCAATAAGTTCTATACCGAAATTATTAATGCATTTTATAATTATACTGTAAAACGTTTATTTACATAGTTAATTATTTATATAAAAATATGTTAGGAGAAAAATTGCGAATGTTGACGAAAATTCAGGGAAATTATACTAGAAAAAACATAAATGCATCTAAATTACAATAACGTCACAACTGAAAACATTTCATTAAAACTTGATTTAATTGGTAATGAATTAAATATGTTTTATTACAGTCGACTAGTAGTTAGTTAGAGAATACCTTTAAATACTATTGTTCATGTTTTAAATATAGTTTAGAATAATGCAAATAATCTAAAGAATAATACAATTATTTTATTCATGAATTATGAATCAAAGTGCTATTAAGATATACACATTTGTAATAAAATAAAATAAAATAAAATAGGTATCTATCGAAAACTTCACAGCTAATCTTAAAATCTTAAGACTCTTAATCTTAAAAAATTAAAAAATGTATGCTAATAAACTGCTCACAAGTTTATATATTGTAGTTGTATTGCGATGTTATTTATTCGGTATAGATTCAACCCTCTCTAATCCCTATAATAAATTCTGATTAATAATCCGTGCAACTATAATAAAATGTATTTAGAAATACGTATAATTAAGGTCAAAGTATACTTTATACTAAATTAGTATAATATCATTTAACTACGGCAATATTTACAATGCTTCATACCGTCTATGTGGTAACAAGAAGGGTTAAATTTGCACCCTTTTCCCATCTAAGAATCTCAATTCAAACTCCGATTGATTTAAGGCTAAAATCTGGGTCGCATCGAGGTCGAACTCGTGCGAATTCCTACGACCCTTACCGCATTTTGGCTTTCGAGTTTCATTCACAAAAAACTCCCACATACACCCACGCATTCTCTATAGTGCTACATTAAAATATATGTGTGAAATCGCCTCCGCGAATAATGCTAAGAGACAAAAGGGACACATTTTTTATTTAATACATCACATATCTCTCAGTTTGCGCTTTAGCCTTAACGCCTACATCTCTCTTCTAAAAGAATAAAATAAATATTTCCAGATAAAAAACAATAGCATTTGATTATGTGATAAAATGGTGATCAAGTGCTATAAAAGTAAATAATACAGCAATTTATAATACATATTTTTCTGAACATGGACATGTAATTAAGTATGAAGGTCAGTCCCCTAGAGCAGTGGTCGGCAAACTTATTGGCCGAAGAGCCAAATATGTACATTACAACGATTCAAAATAGTTCTAAGAGCCAAATCTGTTTTTTAATTTAGTAAACCTTTATTATAATTTTAGACCTTCATTAAATTACGGGTACACTGAATAAAACTTGATTTCACACTTAATAAAGATTTATTCGTTGATAAACAATAATATGAAAGTAAGGTATCCATAAATTTAAATCATGACAATGACTGACAAACACTTAATGCGAACAATGTCGTTGCATCTCCTTGGAAAGTTTCAGTAAGTCAGGTTTATATGTTGTTGTTTTTAATTTTAGGCATGATTCCAGGTTCTCATCAATAAGATAACTTCTCAGTTTACTCTTGATAAAGTTCATGCTTGAAAAGGATTGTTCGCATGAATATGTAGAACCAAAAAGGGAAAGAACAGCAAACGCAAGTTTTTTCAGCTGATCGTAAGTCAGGAATACTATTCCAGACGTTGAAAATGATCATGTCTTCATTCTCCAGGTCTTTCAAAGCAGACCAGTTGTGTTGTGAACTAAGATCACATTCGTTCTTCAATATTTCCAAATCAATACAAAGAAGTTGAAATTTGGAGCTCTATATTTCCTTGTTTTTTAAATCCTGCAATTGTATTTCAAATTTACAATGTCAATGCCAAAAGGAGAAAATTTCAACTCAGTTATTATAGCATTAAGAGGATTTTTGACGAATGCTAAGGTCGCTTTGCTGTTTTTAAACTCCTGAAACCTGCTGAGAAATGCTTCCCTCATATTTAAAATTATTGTTTTGAAATGGTGTTTGTCAAAAGAGGAATTATTTTCTTGGCGATGCTTCAGCAGGCTCGGAAAGTGAAACAATGTTTCCCTTTTAAAATCTTGAGCAAAAAGGGATAAGTTGTTTTCGAATGAAATGACTTCTTCTAACATCGAAAAAATTGTGTTTCCTTTCCCTTGTAGTTTACGGTTATGCTGATTTAGATGAGACGTAACGTCTACCATGAAATGAAGGTTTTGGATCCACTGATTGTCTGTAAGTTCTGGATAGTGAACATTCTTCTCAAGAAGAAATGCTTAAATTTCTGGCAATAGGGACGCGAAACGTTTTAAAACGTTCCCTCTTGATAACCATCGAACCTTGTTATGAAGTAGAATATCAGCGTACTCACTCTCCATTTTAACTAAAAATTCTTTGAATTGACGATGATTAAGAGCTTTAGCTACAATGGAGTTGATGATCGTGCTCACTAATCCCATAACTTTACTAATTTCTTTCGGAAATGTCTGCGCACAAAGTGCTTCTTGGTGAATAACGCAATGATATACCAATATCTCGTGATTATTTTTTCTTTCAAAATGGTAACAAACCCTTTTCTGACGCCGGTCATACTTTTGGCCGGCTTTTCTGTAGCCGCCAAATACGCAGATTGACAGCTGTCATACTACTACGCTGCGCTGCGCCCCTTCCGGACGAAACAGGTACTACGCTCACGCACACATTCAACGTTGCATGGAAAGGACACTTGACCAGAATTAGCGCCCGAGCCCGTGGATATTTGTGCCAGAGCCGCACTCAAGGAGTCAAAGAGCCGCACTTTGCCGACCCCTGCCCTAGAGCTAGAGTCAATTAACTACGGCCCACGGGCCATATTCGGCCCGCTGTCTACTTTAATCTAGTAATAGATTTTACAATAGTGAGCGACGAACTAGTTTGATAAAATGTTATCTCAATTTTTTTTACAAGATCATAAGTAAAGCTTAATTTGCGATAGACGCCAAAATTCATAGGAGATTCGAATAGATAAAAATGCAAATATATGCTAAATTTATAAAATTACATTTTTTTATCTTACATAATATGTTTTTTTCATCTGCTCCTTTAAAAAAAGTGTATTTTCTGACGCGGTTTTTGAAATGGCAGAATTTTCATTGATAAGTTATCCCTTATCTCGCTGTATAATTGAAACAGATTAATAATATATTAAAATTTAGGCATAGTTTAAAAATGTCTTTTTTCGTGCTTTAAGCCCAAATGAGTCACACTTTGCAGACAAAATAGACGTTGAAAAGCTGTTAAAAAAACAGTTAATTCATTTAAATTGCAGCATTAATAAAAAACGAAATATTGTGCTGAGCGCTGATTGAGAAGCTGATTAAGCCATCTTGAATCGTGGTCGTTTGCTCTAGATGCGCTTGATCGTCTCTGACTCTCTTGTCTCGAGTCGTGAGATCGTTTGCTATGTGACAAAGTGCCAGATCTTTTATATTCTCGATTTGAGACGTCTCTGGCGAATCGCAAAAATACAGAGATCGATTGGTCAATCGCATTGCTTGTATACTCGACCATCGAAATATATTCACGCTTTGAATAAGTGGAATTTTCAAGATGAACACATTACAAAGGTCATTAATGCAAAGAGTTTCATATATCACAATGGTGGTTTTTACGCAGGAGAGATTCATTGTCTATTGCATTTTTGATGCACAAAAAAAGTAGTTTTTCTGGTCATTGCGAGCGTGCTAATGAGATCTGTCCAGACAATTTGCTTTCTGTCCAAATGAGTCTACGTTCGAAAGTGTAGTTATCTGACAGAACCCTCATACACAGGTATGGCCATAATAATGGAGCACATTAAAAATCGTGAAAATATAAATAAAAAACCGACTAAGTTTATTTTTAATATTTAATAGGCCCACTCTTAGCTATAATTAAATCTGCAACCCTTTTTGGCATACTGTCAAGTAATGACATGCGGGTGGACGGAGACAATTTTTCCATTATATCTGAAATTTTTCTCGCTTGTGCAACTGTGTTAGTTTTTTTTAATTTTTCTTTTAATTTTTCCCATAAATGCTTTATTGGACTTAGGTCTGGCCATTTAAAAATCGTCAAACCCTTTGACGCAAACTAACCCCTGCTTTCTAGCGAAGTATGGCATGGAGTATTTTTTTGCTGGAATCGGAAGGTAGCGTAGGCTGTGCTTGGAAATATTTTCTGTAAGAATCTATTAAAGTGGATTCCTACATTGAAATATAAATTTCACTATCCATACTACCCTCGCAAGTGTATAAGTTTCCTATCTAATGCTGTCATGCAACCCCAGATCATAATGCTTCCGCCACAGTATTTGACTTTAGGTGCTATGAAATTAGCTAGATATATATTTATCTGACTCTTCGACACACGTATGCTACATTAGGGTTCGCAAAAAATTATTGCTTTATGATATTTTTTAATAAGTTATTATTTTATTTTAAGCAATTTTAGTTTAAAATTATCTTGAAATTGGTTTCATCGCACGAAATTCCGCCTAGTATTTATATGTCCAATCTCGGTGTTTTTGGGCCCACTACAATATATCCATAGTTATTTATTTATTTTTGAAAGCCACGGTTTGTGTCGGAATTTACAACCTCTGAGTTCCACATTATTAAGCATTTTTCAGCAGCCAGCTTTGAAAATATTTTTCGACAATTTTTAAGGAAGTCGCGAAGCAAAATTCGATCCTCCTGGACAGTTGTCTTTCGTTTTCTTCCAGTCCTTGGCTTTGTTTTGTAAGAATCACATTCATTGAACCGTTTCAAAGCATTTTGTAGAGCGTATCGTGAACAGTTAATGTGTTCACTAACTTCCGATATATTCAATCAATAATATGCAATAAAATTATTTTCGCTCTTTTAGCTTAACTTAATTCGCGTTTTATTTATGTTTATATAATTTTTTAAATAAGTTATTAAATAAAAAAAATGTAACGACATATAAAGGTCGAAATCACACAACTGAACAGAACAATTTAACCTCCAATATTTTTTTAAAACCCAAGTGAGCAATTAAAAAATAGTTCTGAGAATTGCGGTTAAAGCTACCTGCTAAAATATTTTGGTCAGACTATGCACTTGTAAAGAGTAACACACCATTTTAAGGGATGCCCCATTATCATGACCAGGGCTGTATATGCTTAATATATTTTTATAAAATGATTATTTGTATGATCGTAGCATGTAGCAATTGTTGTGATTAAATACAACGCTTCCGCGCTTATTTATCTTTATTATTTCCACGACAAGACTATTATTTGTTGAGTTATGTTTCCAATATTGACTTAAGATTAAATGACATGGCTATAAATATTTAAAACACTTTTAAAAGTAAGCTATAAAGGCGAAACGGAGAGCGCAAAATGTATTATTATAAAATAGTGTTTATGAAACGATGCTTTAATTAAGCCGGCGTTATAACTCATGTTAGTTGACAGTTGAGCCGTTTTATACAGTTACATTTTAATATATAATCCATGATGTTACCGTGTTTTATTTTTTTGCTTCGCGACACGAAACACGGTTAAATTTGTCAGCTACGGTTTTAATTTTGACTGTTGATTTTTTACTGACATTGACACGCGCTAATTGATAGCAACTACTCCGGCGGTTGACTGCGGCAGTTAATAATAAATCCGGTCGATACTTTCTGGGAATATGAATAAAAAAATTGCACTCTCGATTCGTGTGTCGCGTGATCGTTGTAGGTTGTATTTCGGTTGACAAGGTCGAATACTTTAGAAATTCGAACGCGATATGGAAACTACGTTTAGTAATGAAGGGCGTTCAACTCTCGCACGTTGCGGTGAAACGAGCAATCTTAGTTCTTACAAAACTTTAGAAAAACAATTGTTAAATACAGATTATATCTTAATGATACAATTTATAGTTTTTCATTAATACTCGTCCAGTCAATTATTATCATTATTGGGTCTTGATTTAATGATTGAAGAGTGTGGTCAATAACGCTTGAGTGGCTTCAAAAATATATATTCGATGCCGCAGCATTATGATTTCGTAGAAGCAGCGGGACAAACGCCATATATATTATATAATTGTTCTAAGCCACTGCTTCCTGACGCGCTCGCTTCAAAATTGAAACGCTCTACGTTCAAATTTTTACTCTGTAAATCGTATTGCTTTGTATGAACGGTTTATACGTTAACAAAACAAACATATTTAATTTTAATTAATAAAATTCAATTTTTCCCAAATTATTTTTGAGGTAATAAATTATTTTGTTTTTGACAAGATGTCCGGCAGAAACGTGACAATTGTTTTTAAAAATATTTTTTAATAATTTTTCATATGCGTTGTTCCATCTGACTGAATATAAATATTTAGATTACAAATTAACTAGATACGTTTTAATAATTAAAATCAAATAAATACATGTATGTACATGTACATAATGCGTGTGATGATTATAAGTATATTAAACTATATAAAAAAATATAAAACAATATTCATAATGAACTTTCGAGTTTTGTCGTCATTTTTGCTTTTCAATACATCAATATTATTATTGCTTCTGAAAATTTTTTTAAAATAGTAAGAGCTTTATACAACTTAATAACATTACGAAACATTTTATTTTACATATAATTATATCAATACGTTGGACGTGAAGATATGACTTTTACATAATAACGTCATATGATATTATTATTAGTATTACTGGACGCCAATACCATGTTGTTACAAATTTGTCTACATAAGAATCGCTTTCTATCTTTGCATTAAAATTACCTTTTCGTTAATTCTCAATTGGAAATTTGAGCAATCGTACATGCAATAGATTTATAAAATAATATACAGATTCTGACATAAGTGAATGCGCTATAATATACATATAGTAATAAATAACACACTCTCAAAAAAAAGTATAAATATATAAATTAATTGATTTTAAATACTTTGGCAAACACCGAATCGTAAGGGCATACAATAACTAGTTACATTGTTTATAAATTCTTTTGCATGTACTGTAACAGTAGTGATTCGGCAGTGCATACATTGCCTAGATAAAGTATGAATATTCAAAATTAACACTGCTTGTATCATATATTATACACATGTATAAATAATTTTCATCTTATGAAAACAAATTACTAAATTGCCAATAAATTATTTACTAGAAATGAAATTGCTAAGAGTGTATGACTTATTTTATGGTGAAATAAAAGCGTCATCAATCAATGGCAAAGCGGTGTTATGTGATGTGAAAAGTGAAATTACACGTGACCGGAAGCGGGAAAAATAAACATAGTATATAAACATCACACTTCGATTTACATATTGTAATACATTACCAAATTGAAGGTAAAACTATGTGGGAAATACAATATTTGTATAGTTTAGTCCTAATTAAATATGTACATAATGTATTTATTCGAGTGTTAAACCTGATTAAATTATTATCTATCTATTCAAATAAAATAAAAGGTTTTGTTTAATCTATAATATATATATTATATGAATTATATGCTTTTTATTGTATATAATTTATTCTAATTAATTTCTTTAAAATACAAAAAAGTGAATGTCTTTATAGATAGATAATAGCATTAAATAAAATAAGGTAGATAATTTTTAAGCAGAAACAGTTCCGTGAACGATCGGGAGTCTTTGTGTCTGTCGGTTTGGCGCGTCTGTCAGGTGGGGTGAATCTGCTGGTCTGCCATCTTCCCATCGTAGTCCAGGCTTAAGTATCCAGGGCTGCAAAGCCTTCTGTGACCAATCTTAATCATGCAGCGATCTTCCAGCCAATATTTGTACTCGTTTCTTAGAACAGCAAAATGTGTATATGCTTTTGGAAAGCAACATTCGCTTGATGGGCATTGCCCAAGGCATTACTGGTGATTTATTATATCCGTGACCGTTTCGCAAGCAACAAAAAAATATTCTCCCATTGCCGAAGTATATTTACAGTAAGAACACTTGCGTGTTATTTTTTCTGGTCATAACGAGGGCTTTTGTGAGGTCCATCCTTTACGCTATTGTCATTTATGACATCATTTTGGTTACAGTAAATTAACGCAAAATGTAAGAATAAGATCCTTTCAAATGTGGGCACTGTATGTGGTCGCCATATGTTAAATCGACTTAATTTCTAATCAATACGAAGGACTAAGGATGAAAAAATAAATTGATTAAATCAATTTTTACCAAAAATACTCGTCGACCGACCTAGTACTTATTTTTTTGAATTTAATATAAAAATTATTAAATATGGTTTGAAGTCTGTGTTTATGTTTTTTTGAGAATGCATCAACTATACCATTAAATACGTGATATTTTAGATCTTCAATTGCGACGATACACAATTGATATTCTTCCATAATCTACCCCGAGACTCCATTGTCTCAAAAAACAAACACAAACCTTTCCGCAGACATTACAACAAAAGTAAACCTATTACGTGTTGATTGGTGTGCGGCTGCATTGCCAGCTATCAGACTGGCGGCGTTACTATCGGCTGCGAGGGGGCGCGTTATAAATGTTTGAATGGTTCGCAGCCTAGGGGTGGAAATAGTGGGTGGCGACGGGTGGTTTCGAATGAGATGAGGCAGTGAGTCAAGGTCGCGCGATCGACCGGCCTCCCCATCCCCGGCCTAACCACCCCCTTTTGACCCGCAACGTCACAACGTGACCCCGTGCAGCTCAGTTGTACTATTCTCGCATCTTTCATTTCGCAAATGACGTACACGTTAATTCACACACACGTACTACTAGTACACAAGTGCATATGGAAGCGTATTACGTAGACTTTCTCAATGGTGATACGCGTGTGTACTATGAATTCATTCTGAAAAATAATAAGTATATGTTTTAAAGCTAAATATATTAGCACTAATTAGTGTTTCTGATTTTTGATATTTTATATTTCTCAAGAATAATAATCTTAAGCTTGAGAAACATTAAAATAATTAAATAATATACATATTCTTGCTCTCAGTATCAGACTAAATTATTTCACAGGAGCTTTGACGAATGAGAAAAATTGTTATTTGAACCAATTAGGCCGTATTGTCAAACTCCGCCTCTCATGAACCTGCCTTCCGGATAATCCTATATTAACAAAATTGTTATGATCGCTTTCCTTTTATACAATAGAAAATCTCGATTTTACGATACTTAGTGCTTAGTGGTAGCAAAAATATTAGGGTTTTCAAGCATAGTCTCATAGATGTCCTTTATAATCTAAACCATAAACGAAAATGAAACCATTTTGATCACTTTTTGAGGATAAAGATCATGGCCACCATATCCTGAATTAGGCCTCCAGGCTAACATGTTTATCAGGCCAACTCTTCTTACCAAAATTCCATTTTTTTAAGCTATATATTTATACTATTTCCTTTTATATTATATTTAAAAAATCACTAGTTATAAATAAATTATTTTTTTAACATTAAAATATAAAACATTAGTAAAAAAATCACTGAATCAATATTTTTCCAAAAAAAATTGTGAGTAATATAATTAAGGATTATCTGATAATATTTTTTTTTTAATTTAATTAGAATTTTAAATAAAAGCTAAATAAAAATATTTTTGATAATTTTGTAAAAAAGGCTTAATATAATTTACATATTTCTTCAACATTTATTTATATATTTATTTACAAATTATTTATAAATATACATCGTGTATGTTTTATTTCATAATACGTTTTACTGATTTTTTTATACAAACTTTTCAACCACTTCAAATAAATATCGATAAGTCATGGAACCGTTAATGTGTCATTGTATTCCTCTGCCACTTTTTCATGAAATTCCCGTGTCTTCTGAAAGTTTATTTTTCTTGGCAAAATACTGACTAGAATTGTGCAAAATAATTTTAGGGCAATACATATATTTACAAATATATTTTAACGGATTTTTTTAGCGTCGAAAACTGTTCTATGATTTTGAGTACTTATATTAAATCGTCCGAAAATTATATGTCAAAAAATTGATTATTGTTGCTCCTTTCGTTGAAATTAAGTTATCGCCTAAATTTTTAATATCGAAAATTGGTGAAAACAATTCGTTTTTTTTTTATTTGCTGCTTCAAATCGTTAATAATATAATCAAAAGCAGGAAAAAATATATAAATTCGCTTTCAATAACTTTATGTTATATTTGTTTTTAAATATATAAGAAAAATGAGGAAAAAAATTGATTTAAATATAACTTACATTTCACGAATTAAATTTGTTGTTTTGTACACTTGCATTTTAAAATATAAAAAAATAAGATTGCTCCCATTTCGAATTTCAATTCTTCTTTATTAAATAATATTTCACAATAATTTGAAAAAAATCTAACAAAATAAAATCAGCTTTAAGCATACAATATAATACAAACTTGCGATTCAAAACAATAAATAATGGGAATGCATATGTGTTTTAAAGATAAGCGTAAAACTATTTACGATACTAATAACAAAAACAGTTAGATTGCGATTAACGAATTCTACGAACTTCGGTCATAGCAGGTACATCGATAAGTACAAAGAGGTACGAACAAAACTAATCGATCTCTTACAAAAAATCGATTGGTGTCGGGCCCAATTCCCCCCCCCCTCCCATGAAAAAGATCCTGGTTAGAGAAAAATAGTATAGTACATCTAAGATGTTAGCGCTCATCATCATTGTTTTGGAAATAGGGTGCGTGTACGCATGCATGCAGACATACACAGTTTTCCTCGAATTTGCTTACATCGATAGGAGAACGTTACCAATACTAAATCAGGGCTATTTTAATGGCAGGATTACCATACGTTAGAAATTGAATTAAAAATTATAACGTGTTATATTTTTATTATAAATTATTGTCATGCTGTTGTATTTTGTAGTAAATAAAACAATTCCTGTAATATTCTATTGGTATTTTAAAAGTATTATATTAAACATAGATTCAACCTCGAGAGTGATATCAAAACGGCTCTCATGTTTTTGAGTTAAATATGTTTATAAATAAACGAAATAAGTAAGAAAGTGATATTTTACACTTTCCTCAGCAAATTAAATTAATTGCACTTGTAATTTCACATGGTCACCCTATTATATTTTCTCACCAATACTGTGACGATGAGCGTTCATATCTTGAACGGACTGTACATTTTATATGTAACGAAAATGTTACACCTAGTTAAACCAAATTTAGAATATTTCAATAATATATCAGTAATTTTCACAATTCTTATTAGATAGAATTTTATTTTTTATTAAATTGTTTGCCCATTATCTTTTTGTCTTGCAAATAAAATAAAGAAATGCTGATTTTTTATAAAAAATAATAACCAGAACAATAGATGAATGGTATAAGTCGCTGTGTATTGACCTGAAAGATCTGGGTTGGAATCTTATATAGACCTTAGTGTTTTTTATTATTTTTTATCGTGTCTAATTATATCATTATAATTTTAATGGAGCATCATAGATTAAGTTTATCTAGACTTTTCTAATCTCAAGGATGAATATCGTGGTCGTACACATGACATTTTTTATATATCACGGTTGCTTCATTGCATTTAGGACGTTAATAATTTTAACAAATACATACCAATACTTTTCGACTGAATTATAATTTAATGTAATCAGATGTTATATGTCATAAAAAAATAAATGTGAAAGATACGTATGTTTGACATAAACTATAAATAAATAAATGAAATATTTTCCAATTTGCTTTATATACGTGACGCTTAACCATTTGTATTCAAATTTAAGCAACGTTTCGCTTCACATACGGAAGACAGTTAACTAAAAAACGCTTTCGTGAGTAACGGCATTGAGATTTTATTTGTTTCGTATTATAAAATATCAAGAAAAAAAATTATTCACCCGTACGCCTAGTAATCTGTTCTCTGGGGCGCGAAACATCCTTGAACCCCGTCGATTTACATATTCTTTCGGCAAAAATTGAAAAAGTCAAAATCTGAATAATCTCATTGTATTATTTCTTGCCTCTGTCCCCCCGTGGGACACGCAGGAATCTTTCTTTGGAAATGAGCAAAACCCACGCTCTCTCTACGTTCCCCAGAGGGACATTTTCGTACGCACCCCCCACACGCTCGCACAATTTTAAATTCACCCATTATTATGCAAAATGTAACTTCCATACATGCAAAGTGTTGTCAGAATGGAAACACTTCAAGAACTTCCGCCAAAGTTCAAAATTAACAGGCGCGCGTTGACCCTTTGAGCTTTTTTCTCTATGGAAATTATCTTTTCAATAACACTGTAACCACTCATTTTTCATCAAGTTTAACATCTTACTTTTTTTAATGAAAAGAGTACAAAATATCTTTTTTTAATATCAGATATAAATATCATATTCGCCACAATTTTTTTGCAAGGTATGCTGAAAATGAATCTAAAAGTAGCATGAATAAATATTATTTACGCTGCAGGTACAAACTTTAAACAAACTGGAACGTATAGAAAAAACTTTGCTCATATTACCAGTGGTTCATTACCTTTCTGTTGCGTGAAATTACTCTGAAAGATACTTTGTGTTGCTGATTTTTTTATTTCATTTTGTCCGCGTGGTTCATCCTAGTAATTTAAATAGTAAATTACTAATACACGCTATTTTAAATGCTTTAATGCAAGCTCTGAAATTTCTGTGGATGGCTCTGAATTAATTAACGTCTTGAGTTGCTTTTTTATCAACTGAAAGACCCTCGAGATCTTCATCTTACATACTTAAAATCGCTAAACATCGTATATTAAGTTCACGATCAGTGTTTGCTGCTTTTCAATCATAAAAAACAGTATATATAAAAATATTTTTTTCTCAATAACCCAATGGAATAATAAATCTAATTACTGAATTTTAAAGGTTATTTCCATAATTAATAACTATGTCACATCAACCAGGTGGCACAGTATTGCAATCCCGTTTTTTCACAAGTACACACAGAAATTAATAGCGTGTGAAAATTCATTATCATGGCAGCAGTTGGTCCACGGACGAAACGGGAAGGTCCGATTGACCCCGATGACCTGTTTACCTTTAACGAAGCCGTGGTCATTGTGACCTCTTTCTAATAAGCGCTCGGTGTTTTATAATAGAATGGGATATGAACTTGACATTTTGCATAGACAAGAATAAATAGAAGCTTTAAAAATAAATCTTTCAATACTGTCGATATCCTTTTATTGGGGGTCGTGACCTTCTTCAATCCTATCGTATCCAATGCGGAAAGCTATTGTTTCTGAATTCTATATGACATTTATATTGCTTGTATGACATTTTACTATAATAGGTTTAATTTTAATAATTTTCATAGACAGAAATTTATTTGTATTGTAGATTTGCAAGTGTAGAAAAAAGGCTTAATGCATTTGTATTAAACTAGAAAAAAATAAAATTTTGTCTCAGTATATTTTTTTTTGTCTCAGTAGGATCTTTTTTGTATACATTTTAATTTTATTATTTACAAATTTATCCAGAAGAAAAATGATAGACCCTTATAATAAAAAAAATGGCGCACGTTTACTTACACATTAAGTAATTTTTAATTTCTCTTCTCTAAAATTAATGATATTTTCAAGTTGTATAAATATTTTATTCTAAAGCAAAAGCTTTAATACTTTAATAAGGTGATAATCTGAAGCTGCAATATTATGTGCATATGGCGAAGGATTTACAATTTTTTACATGGAAATTCTAGTATATAAACCATTTAAATAGTAGATATAATTTATCTTAAGAGATAAAATATCTTAATTTCGATAGAATCATATTTATTTCAGTGATTTCTAAAGATTTTGTTTAAATCAGTATGATTTGTTATAAATTATCCTTATATAATATTGTAAGTCTATTTTTAAATATTTTTAAGCTTTGTATTTCTAATATAAATTTACAATTTTAAAGCATCTGTGCTTAATTATCCAAAAAAAATAATCACATACCTGCGATTTTATAATTCATCATAACACAATGCATTTTTTAATTTTTAATTTTTATTTTATTTCACTTTATCTATTTTCTTACCTTATAATATTAATATTATTTTGCTATATTTACATATAAAATATTAACTATTAATTATGTTTTTAAATTTATACTATTAAATCATAGTCATATTTATAATTCACTTAATTATATTGTATAATTTAGCTGTAGAACATTTTTTTAATATAGCAAATAATATGAAAAGTCCAACAATAGTAGATAATACTTAATACCACAATTGCATAATAATTGGATATTTCGCTGACCACCTACCTGCTAGCACATCCGTTCCGTTAATCACACGTATCATTTTTGCGTAAATATGCGCGATAGACAATGCGTCTATTCTGCGTAAAAACCGATATTGTTATCTATTCCTTTCATTGAAGATTTTCAAAGTCTTAAAGTCATGAACATATGTATTTCGTTGATCATTTGACAACGCGGTCTCGAATCAAGAGACACTGTCATATCGGCAGATGAGCAAAAAAATCGAGACAAGGCGGTTAGATAGAAGGATATCGCGACAGTAGATAGTGTTCAAAGCTTCTTCACTTTTCTGTGGTAATCTGTACATAATAAAAATAAACTTATCAGCTTTTCCGGCATCTATTTTGGCTCCAAAGTCACACGTTTTTAGCCTTTTTATAAAAAATAAATATTATTCATTGCTCATTTTGTTTTTTTATCAATGTAACATTTTAATGTTTCAATGCAAAAACTAAAATAAAATAGAAATACTATGTCTTACAATATCCTTTCACCTCTCTTGATACTTCGCTACAAAGCGATCAAAAAACAGATTGTCTTTGATCTTAAATTCCTAGCAAGAACTTTTATCTACTTTTTTTGTGTGAAGAATAAATAATAGCTATATATTTTCATTAAATCATAGTACAAATTCATTCAGATTTTTCTTTCAATATATATATATATATATATATATATATATATATATATATATATATATATATATATATATATATATATATATATATATATATATATATATATATATATATATATATATATATATATATATATATATATATATATATATATATATATATATATATATATATATATATATATATATATATATATATATATATATATATATATATATATATATATATATATATATATATATATATATATATATATATATATATATATATATATATATATATATATATATATATATATATATATATATATATATATATATATATATATATATATATATATATATATATATATATATATATATATAATCTATATATCTCACAGAGACATTAAAATAAAACCGAAAAGCAATTGGGTCAACCCTCACAAATCATAGCATAAAGTGAGTATAATTCCATTGAAATTCTGTTCCAAACCTACACAATAATATACATTTGCATTTAATTATTCCACTCCAATACCAGTAATCGGCCAAGGTCCAAATGGAACGAAATCGCAGGTACCTTTCAAAGCATCGACAGCCGATAACCAACGAAATAACGGCCACCGTTATCGTTCAATATTTTCGTTTGCGGCAAAACCAAATGAAATTTACTCAGCACGCGAATTCCTCTATATACGCAACATTTTTCTTCTATACATACACACTTTCCAGGGTCACAAGAATGAATCAGCGTTTCTCAAACTGTGACATGGTCCATATAGTATGTTACAACATATAGATTTTCAATGACGATTTAAAATATTTTTATTGAAAAGTTTGGAAAACGCAGAAATAACTGATAGAGGCACGTTCACGACCTTAGGGGTCTCGGGGCGACTTGCGTGCAAAAGTTGCAAAAAAAATAGTGTTTGTTTGGTTCGTTAATTTCCTAATGGTACAAACACATTAATTCGACGACGGCGTTATCAGATGCACAAAGGGTAATTATTGTTTTATTTTTTTATTTTTAATGTTACGGGGCCAGGAAATATAACTGTATAACTGTAACTAGAATAGAATATTACACTCAATCGAATAACTCATATGAGTCGTGTTTTCTATTATTTTTCAACAGAATAAAGTCGAATTCTTAAATATACATCGCTCGATTGCACAAAGCGATATAGAATTCAAATGTATGCGTTTCTGAGAATATCTTTATATAATTTAAACTCGACCTACAAAAGGCATATTGTAGTACAGCTAAAGTGGAATGTAATCGATGGCGACCGAATAGAATAGCAATACTTATATTTCTGAATGTAATATATCGTTCCTTGGCAAATATTAAAATCAAAATTAGGTTGAAGAAGGTCGGGAAATTCAACACCTGTTATTTCAGACGAATTAATTGATATTTTAATTAGAATAATTATGTTCTTACTCTACCTAAAAAATCATAACAATTATTTTTAAATTAATTAGTAATTAAAGGAAAATTACCTTTATTAAATAACACAATATTTAAAAGAGTGGTGAAATAATTATTAAAAAAATATATAACGAGTGTCTAAAAAGACTGAAATATATTTATTATCGTGGCTCACATTGCCTAGCTTATTACTGATTTTTTTAGTGTAAATATTTCATTCTTGGTGTAAGATATGTGTAAATTTTAAATTATTAGCGTCATTGAATTTTTAAAAACCGTGGTTTAATGATGATGTTAAAAATGCTATAAAGAAAAGAGATGAGTCATACAAAATTTTCCAAATATTAAAAACAGAACAAATAGAATATAATAAAGTCTTTAATGAAAAATGGAAAACATACACACAATGTAGAAATATGGCAGTCAAAGTATTAAGAATGGCTAAGAAGAAATGTTATGAAAAATTGATAGATGAAATACAAAATGATTCAAATAAGATGTGGAAATCAATAAAACAATTAATTAATCCAACTCAGAAAAACGACATAAAAAAAATGGAAATTAATGAAAATATATATCAAGATCCTTATATAATAGCAGAAAAAATGAATACATATTACATTGAGAGCATAGAAGAAATTGTGAATTCAATACCAAGGATTAGTAATTTAGTACAATATAATAATAAAGCAATAATTGTAAAATTTAGTAAATTTAAATCAGTATCATTAGATGAAATTCATAACATAATATGTAAATTTAAAAAAGGAACTAGTACTGATGAACTAGATATAAATATAATTAAAGAAACATGGGAAATAATAGGAACTAAATTTAATTATTTAATAAATAAAGCACTCTCCTTAGGAGAAATGCCTGAAAATTTAAAGATTGCTACTATTGTACCTATACCTAAAATAAAAAATAGTAAAAAAACTGAAGAAATGAGACCAATCAACATGCTACCGTGTATAGAAAAAATAATAGAAAAAGTAGTAATCAAACAATTAAAGGAATTTATTACTTCTCAAAACATAATATGTGAACAACAATCGGAATTCAGAGAAAAGCATTCGACTGAAACTGCATTACAAGTAGTGATAATGTTGGCTAAGGATACAAACAAAATCATTGGAGCAGTTTTCTTGGATTTCAAGAGAGCCTTCGAAACAATAGACAGAAAAATAATGTTAAAGAAATTGGAGAGTATAGGTATAAGTGATATAGTTTTAAGATGGTTTAATAATTACTTATATAAAAGAAAACAAAAAGTTAAAATAAATAATGTATATTCTGAAGAGAAATTAGTGTCTTATGGAGTACCACAAGGGTCTAAATTGGGACCATTGTTATTTGTTTTGTATATTAATGATATAGTTAATAACGTGAAAAAATGTAAAATTATTGTATATGTGAAATTGTTTATAATTTAAATAATGAATTAAGTATATTAGAAATATGGGGAAAGAATAATGTACTTAAATTAAATGAGAATAAAACTAAATGTATGTTTATTAATTATAAAAATGTGTTAGATAATAGTACCAAAATAGTAATAAATAACTCTAGTATAGAAATAGTGGATAATATAAAATATTTAGGAGTAATTGTTGATACAAAATTAAATTTTAAAGAACATTGTAATTACATATTAAAAAAAATTAGTAGAAAAATAGGTTTATTATCTAGATTAAGAAATATATTAAGTATAAATACAAAAAAAATAATTTACAATAGTATAATATTGCCCCATTTTAATTATTGTGCAACACTATTAAATATGTTAAATAAATTAGATAAACAAATGTTGCAAAAATTACAAAATAGGGCAATGAGAGTAATCTTAAATAAAAATAGATTAACTAATTGTAAAAGTATGATTGATAGATTAGAATGGTTGAATGTTCAAGAAATATTGAGTATGAATGTTTTAGTATTTATATATAAGTTAGAAAATAATATGTTACCAGAATATTTTAATAAGTATTTAATAAGAAATAAAGATGTACATAAATATAATACTAGAAATAGAGAAAATTGAAAGATAATTAAGTATAAGAAAACGAGTACGGCTAGGGGAGATATGTACGGAGGTTTTGATTTATATAATAGTCTTCCAAGAGAAATCCGAAACAGCAAAAATATAACGGGTTTCATAAATGGAATAAAAAAACACCTTCGTACATATAGAAATAAATTATAATATTAAGACTTTATTATTGTATATTTTTATTTTTTCTTTCTGTTATGTATTTTTTATATATTTTTATATATGTTTACAAAATTTGTTAGATGTAAAGAATAGCTAATAAGCTAAATAAATTAATAAAATAAAATAAATAATAAATTAGTCATAATTTAGAGGTCACCGTAACGACCACTTGAACAACGAAAATAAAATTCTACTTGTTAAATAAACCATTTCAGTGTTAATATGGCAAAAGATGAGCAGTGACTTATGCCACTGAATCTAATGATCTTGACAGAATTATATACATGTTTAAAACACCCAAACTAAAGAGGTAGCACAGCAGCAATCCATTTATATACAAATACGGATTTATACTTGAAACTTTCACGTTTATAATTTACGACTTGTTCTATTATCTCCTTTATCCATGAACGTGTTTCATTGTTGTGATGGTAGTTTGAAAGTGATAAATCGTCTCTTCAGATGAAATCACATCAACGTGGGTGCATTAACCCGTAGACTGGCTTTGATTTACGACTGTGAATGTGGCACCCGTGCTTAGTTATCATATAAACCGAATATATGCATGTGCTCGTTTCTTGCTTTGAATGCATTATTTATCGTCTTACAGCGTTGGTCTCAATGCCCGCAAATTGAAACAGGGGATGCGATAAAAGCGCCGAGCAATTTATTTGCTTCCCTTTGTTGTTCCTTTTTGGGCTTCCTTTTTGCATCCAGCGCGTTTACCTTGGCGCACCTGCAATATATTTATCATTGAATTTTCTACGAGGTACGATACGCTTTAACGGCGCAGAGACTATACGCCAAAGGTTTATGGATTAATATGTTTATACATCTACCGAATATCAACCATCGTAAAGTTTTTTTATATACATATGTAGTTGCAAATTAGATTTATTGATCTTTACATTTTAAACATGTGTAGCATTTTATCTGCCTGTGCTTAAGTCATTGCTGAATATCATATAAGGGTGTTTTTGTAGAGATTTGTCTTTCTAATTGGCAAGACTTTTTTCGATGACAGCCAATTTGACAGCTGACAGTTTGGTTTGCCATTTCACCATGAATAGACTTACGCTTGCAAATTATGCAAATTTATTTCGAAAATCCTGGCTTAACTCATTGACAATTTTGTATTACTTTATTTTTTATTGCAATAAAAACCAAATAATAATTGAAATAATGGTTGAAATAAAACAAATTAAAAAATTTCCAAAAGTGTTGTGGTAGAAATTTTGAACACTTGCTTTAAATTAATTCATAAAATTTTCCTGATTTGTTTTATTTCAACCTATACCTGTTTGGTTTTTCTCACAATAAAATAAGATAATTTTATGGTCATAGATTAAATTTTGTCATGAAATAGCAAAGTAATATTTCATAATCACTCTTGTTTCGCCTCCATGAATGTGGGATATATATTTTCTTATCGTAAAAACACGAAAAACGGTTCACCAGTCCTAATATAATATATTGTTGACAGTAAAAATAAGTTTCTACTATGAGTCAAAGGATTACCAGAAACTTAATGAAGTGCCGATCATTGTCAACTCTCGCGAATTATAAACTTGAAAATGAAAATTTTATAATTGTACATGCAGAATTAGCTCTTTTTATAATTGCAAAAATGAAGGGTAAATATGTTTTTTTACTTCTTAAACGATAATAAATATTAATCATCTAATCATTCTGTGTATGTAGTTGGTATCAAAATTATCTTATAATAGTTTTAAAAAAATCTGTTACCATATCATGCTAGCGATGCTTACGATCAACCGATGGATAACGAGCAAGCAAGACAGAAAAAAATAACAATAGGCTTAAATGTATTTTTTTGTGTACTACCGTCCCCCGAGCATGCCATGTGTAGTTTTTGCAAATACTATCATTTTTTTTTTTTTGTGTCAGGATGCCGAAACGATATGTGTCATGAAACTTACATTGACTATTAAATAGGTATTTCATGCCTAACTTATTGTTTACATCGTTCTTATGTGTTCTTTTAAAAATAATATTTTTTTATAAAACACGTTTGTTCTCGCTTTTAACTGCTGCCGAATAATGCAGGATTCTTTAGGCTGAATTCCTTTGCTAATGACAAGAAATATAAATAACGGTGAACATGCTTTGAATGCTGTATTTTTACAGTAAAGCACTTTTATGTTCTTAAAAATTTATTTGCAATCTTTTTGACTTCTCGTTTCAAATTTTGTTGTCGAACTAATTACTATCATTTTGCATTGTGACGTTATTAGTCCAGCATATTGATGTTGCCAGTTAAAGTCGAAGTCATAGCCGGTCCCAGTATATGTTCGTCGCCATAGCAGTGTGATCTCGTAGAAGCAGCGGACCGAATATCAAATGTTGCTCTGAACTGCATGCTAAATATAGATACTAACACTTACTAGTCAACCTACTAAAAAAACTAACCTTATCCAGAATTGCTTAAATGATTATTATTTATGAATATTAAATTAAAGCAAAAAAATGAGGAATTATTGATGTTTGTTATAGTAAAAATGTTACCATTGGTCTCACAAATACTATATACAATAACCAATATACAATATTTATATTGTCCCGTCTCCAAAACTCTACCCTTATTAATAGGTATACATTTTTCGACTCGGAAACAAACATTAAATATAATAAGATTTCTTTTAATTAATTGTCAAAGTTTTCGAAGAGGAAAATTTTATCGTGGAAGACAGTAGATATATATGTACGTCGTAAATTTTCTCTCGGGTCTCACACAGGTGAAGGGCTTAGCACAGAAGAGCTCATTGACTTGTCTTTTTGACCCAGATCGAGCTGAACTGTTACGATATTTCCCTTCCTCTCGGCCCGGAAAAGGTTATCTTTTCAGGGATGGCTAAGGAAGCTTAAGATTTGCGACAAACTTTTGTTTGTCACTTTCAGCGAGCAATTTCGCCGAAAGTACCCGGGGCTAAAAGGGGAATTTCGGTAGATCGAGCGGGGATTTCGACTATTGTATTCTAAGCTAAATTAGCATAAGCATGACAAGGCTAATGCGAATTTAAGTTCATATGGGAATGTACATACTTGGAGCGTATGACAACGTTTTATCCTTTTCATACTTTGGGGCTAAAATGCCTTATTTGAGTTTCATTAAGGAACATATTACGCGTAAAAGTACATTATCCACTGTATTTCCTAACAAAAGTTGTAATTTAAAAATATATTTAAAGCTATTAAAAAACGGTATTTGCATTTATTAAAATAAGCAGCAGATATTAAGCCGACACAAATACAGAAATAATGTGCATTTTTATCATACCGTTCGAAGCGTACCCCAAAATAATGTCTCTTAGCAAGCAGGTAGCGAATCACTGTTTTTGCCAAACGTACACAATTTCAAAAGAAAGCGCCTGTTCTTATGACTAGAATAGTATTAAGATTAGCCATAAAACATTTCAATGATCAAGTAATCGATGGAGAAAGAGGTTTTTGATCTCCTCCCATTTTTTGATTGTATATAAGCTAGAATACTGCCATAAAAAATTACTTCTATTTGAACATTTGTTTTCGACTTGAAAAATACTATAGTTCAAACTTGGCTTGATTCGAGTAAACTCTTAAAGTTCAGACTTTACAACATTTTACACCCATATTTTTAATCTTATAACTTATAAAACAATATAATGTGTATAAAATAAACTTAAATTTTTTTTCAACAATAACTGCTAGGTATTAAATGTAAGAATATAAATACCATATTTAATTTATTAAGATATATATTTTGTAAGACTATTTAGTTGATAGTCAAAAACATAAATATATGTAAATAAGTGTATTTATATATGTAAATTAATTGCTAACCAATTAATTTTTTTAATTGGTTTTTTTATAACTGGTTGTTTAACATTAAAAAAGAACTAAAAACTGTTTTTAAAATTTATTTTCTTGAAGTACTTACTTTTCATATTTTTTCGCTGCATGGCCTAATTAGTAAAATATAATTTTTAAGTACAGAAATGCCCTTGAGATAGTCGTAAAATAAAATCGCAATTTTAGAAAAGTTTTTTATACATTTATAATATAAGAATAATACATATAACTTTTGCAATGCGTTATATTAAAAATATTCACAACGTCAATAATAACTTTGTGCTATAAAAATTAATTTTTAAAACTCAAAAATTAATTTAACTATCAAAAGCAAAATGCTATATTGTATTTTGCTGAAGGTCTACATTGTAGTTTCCAAGTCGTATCAAAGATCAAGTTAAGCTCTTGTAGATTTGACGTAAAAATGTTGCGATCTAAGGTGGATTTTCTGGAGACACTTTCTGATAGAAGTGCCTGACGGAAATAATCTGTTACAGTTGTGTTTCACAGCTACAATCTTTTTACCAATATTGTTGCTTTTGGGCCGAACCAGACTTTGATTTTGCTTAATACAGATCTTATCAGATTTTTTGGTATGAATAGCAGTGTAACAGTAGATTTAAAATCACCTAACCATTCATTTTCCAAAGTCGTGATAATACTGCACCTCTTCGGCGAAGATATTTGGCACCGACCCTTGATTTTTGTTAAAGTATGCTCCAACGGTTTTAAGTATATTTGTTTGAAATGATAATGGACGTCCGTTCTGATCTGTATAACCACTTATTATTTGTTTTTTTCTGGGAAAAAATTTAAATTTACAGTGTAATAAATACAATGAATACAAATATACTACTTCTTTATATTTTTAACACTTCTTTTTAACTAATTTTAAACTATTGTAGTTGCTTTTTATATATATATATATATATATATATATATATATATATATATATATATATATATATATATATATATATATTACTTTTGAAAAATGTACGTATTTAAAAAACTAAGCAGTGTTCTTCCATTTTTCCGTAGAAATACTTATTTGTTGCATTTTTGTACGCAATTTTAACAAATATTTTATATGCATATTTTTATTTTTTAAAGAGTAAGGACTTTAAAGAAACTAGCAACAGTTTCATTTATGTTGTACTAGCAACAATTTAATTTATGTTGTACTAGCAACAATTTAATTTATGTTGTATTTTATTTTTTTATTTTATTGCGGGTTATACACAATTTAACATTAGAAAACGTAATTTAAAGAAAATGCGATAAGCCAGAACCTCCAGAAATAATAAAATTACCCGATTCAAGACTTTAAATACACAAAATAAAGTTACTTAAGCTTGTTACCAGTGGAGCTTACACCAAATTGACACAGACGATCCATTACGAGCCATTAGTAATTTATTCGCGTATAATTTATATCATTTTATAATATGCCACTCTGAATAAATTTACACTCACTGTGACGGGAGCGCTTATTACGGTACCAGGGTGACCTAATTGATTAAAATAAATGCATTTACCATTAGTGAAAGCTGCTTGCAAAAACATATAAAATGATTTACAAAAAACTCAATTCTATACTTATCTCGAAACGCTTTGGACTATTTATTCAATGACTTCTTAATGCATTTGACATCAGTATCCTTCACTAACAGCAAGTGTATATTTTTATATTATTTTATTTCATATTAAATTATATTTTTGTGTTTATATACCTATGATTTTAAACATTTATATTAAGCAACAACTGTGTTTTTATTAATTGATAGAATCTTTATACTAAATTATTATATTAGAGGAGTTAAATTTTGAAGACGAATGTAATTTGTCCTTATCTGTCTCAGTACGTGCCGCCCCTAAGGCCGCGGGTCTGGACCCCGTGGCCCAGGACTTCTAAAATAAATCGTCACTGTTTAAAAAGACCTTTATTCAAATGGTTAAATTAAAATAATAAATGTCGGACACAGCGGCGAAATTTTTCGAATTTTTCACATTTTTTTCTCCCCCCTTAACTTTATTTAATTCGGAACGCTAAAAAGTGCGAGCGTTGTTTGTTTGTCGGTTGTTGTGTTTTTTAGAAGCAGTATAAATGCCTCGGTTATATTTCACACTTATCATCGCATATCTGGGCATAAAGGCGTCTAATAAAACTCGCATCCCACGCAGCATCACTTAATACGGAGCATTTGTCAGGAGGCAAAAATTTCATCCCGCGAAAAAGTCTTAAAAAGGTCACAAAAACGTTGGAATAAAAATACATAGTATATTTTAGTCCAGGCGTACGCCTATACTGCTTAATAAAAAAGATTTTTTATTTTATTTAAATGCGTTTTTGTACAAAGTCATCAACTAAGCTTTTCTTCCATTGTGCTTTTATTTGAACATTTGTATACATAAGTATCTATACTATTTACAAATCGAGTATTACTTTCAACTTAATTTTAGATTATATTTTGATATGTAAAAGTAATTTGCTAAAAAAATATCTAAGCTTTGCTACCTCATTTCCGAAAATTCATAAATAATATAGTTCGAAAATTATTAAACAATAAACGTATAATTATCACTAAGTGATGAATTTATGAATAGATTTAAAAGAAAGGATATTCTAATTAGCATTGCGTTATGAGGAAACGTATCCAGATAATTATTGAGTTATTTAAACAATGATCCTTCGTGTCTCAAAGTATATTATTATAATTTGAGCGAAGGATTAACAACAAAGAATAATGTTTCTTATATCTTATATTTGCCATAAATCTAAATAGTGTTTGCAAAACTAACATTAAAAACAATATGTATATATAAAAAACGATCATACAAAAACAGATATTTGATGCCTACCTCTAGAACATAATAAGCTTTTAAAAAATATACCAAAGTGTTCTTTCTTCATTTGTATTCATAATCTTTGCCTTTATGAACTTTCTCTTAGTTATCTCAAAGCTTTAGTTAATTTCTGGCAAATAAAGGCGACTGAACCAAATTCAGTGAACAAAGAGGAAAGTCTGCATTTCTTTACAGTTTTATTTACATAGATAATAGAAACGTTTATTTTAAATAGTATTATGTTTAGTTATACTTTAAAAACCTGTGTACAAAACACATGTGAACCTTAGTTTTTTTTAATTTGTATCGTATCTGGAAGATCAGAATTAGTGAATATAATATAAATATAAATTCGAGTGATCATTATAGATTTTTCTAATTTAACGGATTAATATATTGATTGAAAAAATTAAATAAATAATTTACATATGGCTTTAATATTTTTTTTAAATTATATGTTTAATTTACAGACTGATTTCAGTCTAATGATACACTACTTATTTATAGGTTTTTATTGTTTATACCATATTGTAACGCATTGGGCTAACGCATACAATTTTACAACACAAGATTCATAATTATTAAATATTATGTAATTTGTGTCGATTTGGCGTAAGCTCTACTAATAGTTTAGTGGCAAATTCTAGTGTATTTTAAATCAAATAAGTATAATATGAAAGGGGGTGATTTTTCTGCTGTGAAATTCTGACTAGTATAATATCTGAGAAATAAACAGTTCTCAAGTCTGTATTATTCCTGACTAACTATGTGTGATTATGATAGTGATAGAATCCATTTTTTTCTTATATACTTTTTTAGTACTTTTTCATACATTTCATCTAAATATTAGCGTAAAATATACAATGGTGATTTTTGTAGGTTTTGTTGCCTACTCGTTTTTTATAGTTGGTTATTTAAAAAGGTTGTAATTATATTTTATTTGTGTGACCTGTACTATGCCATAATAAATACCCATTTTAAAGCAATAATTGCGGCGTTAATGAAATTTTAATATCATACCGCTAATGCAATAAAAAATGTACTTAAATTTATGTGCAAAGAAAAATCGATTAATCCTCTTTGCCAACTTTTCGTCTCATCTATTATATAATAATCGTGTTTTCAGTGATCTGATTTACCTGAAGAACTATTTTTATCACCAAATGGCATTTTTTTTGAAACACGAAAATTTTTTTTTAATGTGGTTAATCCTAATATACACACAACACGTGTTTATTTGGACGATGGCGTAAATTTGAATGATAAAACTGCGCAAAATTTATAAATACACGTGACCTGACTGTGTAGCCAGTCACATTAACAAGGTTGGAGGTCGAAGCTCGTAAAATACGGGCAAATCACCGGGGAGCCTATGGTATTATGATTTATTTGTACGGTATAAGTATTACTGGAAGTTAAATTAATCTCCATTATCTCCAGCGAATACAAGACTTTAAACGATATTAATATGCGGCGCGGTTACAAGGAAACGTTATTGGATAACGTTTAGTCATCGGCGATTGTTACTAAACTGTTTGAAATAGTAATTTAAAATTAGTTACATTAATAAATTATTTTAAATTAAAATATATATATCTAAATGGTTCAAAGTTTAAAAAAATACTTAGAATTTGCCAATTTCTTTATATGAATATCGAGCTTTGGAACGGTTTGAAGGTCGATTCGTTTGTACCATTTAAATGTTATTAAAATATCACAATTCGCATGAATTGGTACCAAAACATATTTTGCATTCTATTAAGAACGTTTCACAAAAAGTGTAATATCATGTATGGTACAAGTTAATATTCCAAGGTTCAACCAAGGTCTTAATAATGTTTCATATTATGACAAATGATCGCGCATGTGTGATATTCAGGTGATATCAAAGTCACTTCAATAATGTATTTTTAAAAGCATATTAAAATTATATTATAAGGGATTGTTTGTCTTATATTTTAGTATATACATAATAAAACTTTTTTTTTTTTACAAAAATCTGACAGCAGTACTAATAACGGAATGATCACTATGTGAACTTTCGACTTTAAAAGAATACCTTTACAACTAATTCTTTCTCTCTCTTTTCACATAGTAAAAGTATACGCATATAAAAAGTCTGATATATATAGCTATCCAATTATTCAACAAGGTCAATGCTGGGTCCTCTCATTATATTCTATCGTCATTATCTAAAGCTTAATAGTGCCTTTTTGCTTTGCGAAATTTATCTTCTTATTATTATGTTATTTATAACAGCCATAACTGTAACCACTAATAACCGACAATTAAATGATGTTTATTCATATTAATAATCCAATTATATGTTTAATATTTATTTATCTATTTATTACAAATCTAGCCAACGCGACTAGAAAGGTTTCTCCAATGTGTCATTATGACCATTATATTACCAAAAAATTTAATAGAAATCAATATACTTGCGCAATTGAATGTATTGCCATTGTGATATTTCTGCCAAAACCAACATTAATAAGTAGTTCTTAATTACAAATAATAGTAGGAGCTTTTTGGCAATTCACCAAATTGATATTAAAGTCAAACGGAAATCCTTATAATGCCACTTTGGACGTCAAATGGGTTCCAAACGAGTTCTTTGAAGTGAAACCAAAATTGTGGCACTGAACATGAATTTGATCGGAAATTATGATGATTGATTATTATCGACGTATATGCAAAGCAGTATGAGTGTATTATAAGGAAGTAAAAGAAAACCTAAAAATATTTTTTCTGTGAAAAAGCTCATATGAAACTTTTATTCAGTTACGAGACTTTTTTATTTATTTAATATTTTTTTGTATTTGTAATGCTTCTCAACGAAGTATCAAAGCATACTTCTGTAGTCTGAATATCTATATATTTTTAATATTTTATTATAAAAGTTTGATAGATGTATAATAAATCCAAAATATACATTTATCTTTCACCCATTCTTATTATAATATTAAAAAAATATTTTTTATGGTTTCAAATAGTAAATCTATTATTTTTATTAAAAATCGAAAATTAATTCAAAATGGAAAAGTTTTAACCACGTGTATAATTTTTTATAATTTAGAGATCAATCTAACGAGTATTTACCTAATGAAAGGAGAGATCAAAAGTCTCGAAAGTAACACACAAATTATTGCGTTAATAATTGTATAGTCCATCCAAGATGTTAACGCTCATCATCGTTGTGTTGGAAACAAGGGTGCGTGTACGCATGCATGCATACATATACAGTTTTCCGCGAATTCGTTTACTCCGATAGGAGAACGTTACCAGTACTAAATCAAGGCTGTTTTAAGGGTAGCGTGACCATACGTTGGAAATTATATTAAAAATTATAATATGTTATATTTTTATTTTAAATTATTGTCATGCTATGTTATTTTGTAATCAATAAAACAATTACTGTAATATTCTATTGGTATTTTTTAAAAATATTATATTAAACAGATATTCAACCTTGAGAGTGATTCTAAAACTGCTATCATGTTTTTGAGTTAAATATGTATATAAATAAATAAAATAAGTAAGAAAGTGATATTTTACAATATCTTCAACAAATTAAATTAAAATAGAAAAAAATAATTTAACGGTAAATTTCACATGGTCACCCTATTATATACTCTCACCAATACTGTAGCAATGAGCGTTCATATCTTGGACGGACTATACTATTGCACTTTGCTTAGAGAAAAAATCGCGATAGACAATACGTTTTACCTTTCGCATAATACTATTGTTATTCTATATTTAGGTTACCAATCGCATATTTATATTTTAAGGCGTATTAATTGGCCCACAAACATCACAGCCATTAATAATACAACTCGACTTCCAAGAACTACCATTTCAACTTCACCGCCTGACAGCGGTATCTACATTTCTCTATATATATTTATAAATTAAACTGTCACTAGCATTTACGGCGACTATTTGGCCGCAAGTCACGCCCTTTCAGCATCAAAATCCTAAAAAGGTATTCACTGCATCAAATGCCTTTATCCACACTGAACCATATATGCAAAACCACATAAATTTTATCCCGTTCACTATGAATCGAGCACGGTACTTTCGAATAATGTATCCAGCACCTTAAGCTGTACTATATACAATCCACTTAAACCTACAAAAGCCATTCTTCAAGAGTATTTTCCTAGTAATTTCCCTAAAGTCAACCGTTCACTGTTCGATTCGCAAGCGCTGCTGAGGCGCACTCACGTTTACGTTCACGTGTCGCCTTCGTTGCACATAAATTAATATTTTACGGCACGTTCCCGCCGACTTATCAGCCGTTATTCCGGTCGTGTCGTAAAAGCGGGTCAGCCGAGATATGATTTATCGGTTAGGTTCTCGATTCGCGGTCGAATCGACCGCGGGTGCCGCACCACCTCCGCCAGCGAGAGTCGTAAACTTTTTATCGGGATGTAAATCGGGATTGAATTTAGCGAGACGCAGTTTCCAAAGCGCTGGCAAAAAGGGAAATTGAGCGGAAAAGCGAGAGCGGTAAAACACATACGTATACTAATCAATTTAATTACGTTAAGCGGAATTGAAATGCACTTCATAAACGGAAGCATCAAAGGATTAATGTTCGTCTTGGTTGAGTATCACGTAATTCACGTTTGACATGCATATGTACATATATATGTATTTTTACTTGCAAGCAAAAGAAGCGGGTAAATTATAGACAAATTTGCAATATACATACATTTTTCAATTAAATTATTCTTAGCTTTAAGAAAATAGCAAAAATATTTTTTTTATTACCCTAATGATTATGATTACATCTTTATTTAATTTTTTTATTTTAAATATTACAAATTTATTTTAAATCATAATTTTTAAATTTATTCATAATTTTCTTAATTTAAAAAAAACATTTTTTAAAAAAATTTTAATTTTTAAAAAATTTTAAATTTTAAAAAATTTTAAATTTTAAAATTTTTTAATTTTAAAATATTTTAAATTTTAAAAAATTTTAAATTTAAAAAAAAATATATTTTTAAAATTAAATCATAAATTTTTTAATTCAAATTTTATTTTAAATCATAATTTCATAATTTGACAAATTTTATTTTTAATGCATCATGAAACCCGTTATATACAAACAATAATCATACCATTAAATATTTAGATTTTTTTTTTTAATATTCACATTCTTCAATATCATTAGTGATATGTGTTTCTCTTAATCCTAAAAATAGCAGAAATTTCTTTTCAACAAGTAATTCTATTTCTTCTTTATTTGTTAAATAACCCTATGACCCTTTATAATTGTCTTATATTTATTATGTTGTACCTTATTATATAATAGGTCTATAAAGTCGCGAGAATTAATTAGGCTGAATGTTTTATTTTAATCGAGAGTAGTCATTCAGTTATACGATAGATTTTTGCAATACATTGTTCATGCTGAAAGATAAAAAAAAGCACAAATTTTAATATATTTTTATTAAAAATAAATTCGCATAGCAACAACGAATTTATTTTTATACCCATGTTACAAATTAATTAAATTGTATGTAATTATTTATTTACACGTGTTTCTCATAAATAATTAATTACCATTAGTACACGTGTATTGTATTAAATATTTAGTATAAATATGGAACGATTAAAATAAATAAAGTCATTAACCAGTCGTCACGACAACATACAGTTGTATTCTTTTCGGAGAACTCGTCACCATCTTCACTGATCCTGTCCTTAATCTGCGCCCATTAGAGTTTTGGTGCAAAAATATTAAAAATATTTTAATATTATATTTTAATAATTATGAATAATAATATTATTTAAATAGCCGCCTCTGTATTTTTTAATAAAATTATATTTTCACTAGTCAAGTCCAAATACATTTTCACCCGTAAATATAAATTTCTACTAGGAAAAATATATCTTAACTGATAGGCGCTAGTGAAATTATGACATTTGCGAAACGACTATTTTCAGTTCTAAAACAAATTATAGTTTTAAAACTTTTTTTAGGGTAGAATAAGTGAAAGAAGAAGTATAGACATATGTCGCATCTCGCATATTGCTCCATATTTTGTCTGCACTTCAATATTACACTATGTTTTAAAAATATAATCACATTCATACCGATATTACTACGGGCTTTTGATATGAGAGTATTGGTTAAAGTTTATTTAAATCAAATTTTGGTCAATAGGAGGGCACAAAAACAATTATCACTTCTCAGAAGTCAAAAATTCGCGTCAAAAACAATAAAATCGTGTCGGTGTCGTTGCAGTGGGAACGCTCGGTAACGAGCGTTCCCACTGCAACGGCACCGACACGATTTTATTGTTTTTGACGTGGATTTTTGACTTCTGAGAAGGGATAATTGTTTTTTGTGCTCTCCTATTGGGCAAAATTTGGTTTTCATTTTCTTAATTTGAAGTTTTGATATTATCGCACAATTAAATTTTACTTAATAAGGACGGCACAACAGGTTTAATTTGTCCAGAAAAATACTATTATCTATCTAACTTTTGCTTACCCTAAAAAAATCTCAAATGACTTATTTTGCGCTTCCCTATTGGACGTAATTTATTAAATAAACGACATTTTTATGCCGAAATTTATGTGTCGATGTTTTTAATATGCTTATTTTTGCTTTTGACGTGAATTTTTGACTTCTGAGAAGCGATAATTGTCTTTGGAATGGACACAAGGTGAACCCTAAATAGATAAATAAATAATTTGTAAGAAGCTTAATTTTTGTGATTAAATAAATATTTTTTCTGGTATAGGGTAAATATTAGGGGTACTAAAAGAAATGTCGTTTTTATACTGAATACATATGACAGTATTATTTTGATAGTTTTTGAATTAACATCTGAAGAGTGCGTTACGAACATAACGACAATAATGAAAGATTTCATTCCGAGTAAGGCGTTTTACGCACTTGTATGCTGTATGAATTTCACAAAAAATCAGTAACCACAGCAATCAAAAACATTTGTGCCATCTATCGTTTGTCAATTTAAAAAATGGTTCAAAAGATTTAAATTTGAAAAAAATATTTGGAAACAAGCCTAGAAGTATGATACCAAAAATCAAAGGCGTGTGTGTTCCACACGCATTAAGCGACGAGAACAAGGCGACGCGCCTGCCTCATATTGCGAAAATCGCGCAAAAAAAAATAATGCTCTCAGATAAAAAACTGTTTCTCATCTTGATTAAGCACTTATTTAAATCTCTACAACATATTTTTGCTGTTAAAAAAATTGAATAGTGTTAGTGAAGTTAAAACATATTTTTCTGAATATTTTAACTCACAGCCAGACAACTTTTACAAAAATGGGATTAAAAACTTATCTGATTGATGGAAAAAGGTTGTATTTGTCGATGAATATCATATTGTAAAATATTTTTTTTATTAGAAAAATACTTTCATTTAAAATGCGTTCTTTATTCTGGGTACCCATAATATATAAAAATCACAAACAGAAGCTAATTCGAATATTTTCGATGGAGAAAATTGAACCAAGCATAGTCAATCTAGAAGTGACTATGATGGATTGTTTCTGTTAGGTCTGTGAATAACTATTTGCTCGACTTCGAGAATAAAAACGAATATTACAGGATATTTACTATATGTATTTGTCACAGTTACTTATACAGAAATAAAATATAGCTATTGTATATTTTTTATCTCTTTGTATTATAATATAAAATTTAATATTTGTTTCTACTGAAGTATTTTTTTTATAATACTACTTAAATTATTTATAAAGAAAATAAATATAATTTATATTGAAACATGAATTTATTATTCGATTTTATTTTTTTACAATTACTCGACAATACAAGCATTAAAGTTTTATTTTTTATTTCGAAATAAATTATTGTTCGTAGAACACGTTCTAAGCTTTAAGCCAGAAGATCGTAAGCGACCATCGCTACATTCTAATGGCCGGTGAATTATTCAGAAGCTTAATGATAAAGGCAACGAGAGCAGCTGCATTTTGCCAGCGCGACAAAATTGAATTAGAAGTCGCAAAGCGCAAACTAATGAGACGGACCCCAAGAAACTTTGCAAACTGTTCGGCGTTTCAAATTATGCCTGCAAAATTCCTAAAAGTCCTTCCTGCCGCCATTTGCCTAGTTGAAGTTAAAAAGGCATAAATTCCCACAACTAGTTTACTCTTGAACACTGCAGCGCTGTCAAAATGTTCCTGGACTCGTTTAGAGCCGAAACATCACAAGCCAGTTGTCTAACTATTTCAGTCTGGAAACTTTTCGGTCTCACCGTCTGAAGAGCGGTCGTTCGTTTGATTGCCCGTAACGACTGTGTGAACTTTCGCCAAAGTTATGTTTGCTCACGAGCGTGTATTTAATAATTACGGGCCTAAATGTGCGGTTCGATGCTTTTCGATACGCAATTAACCTGGACGCGTTTCGATTGTTGTTAATTGAGAATTTGTTTCATAGTTTAAAATTGGATAGATTTGGAATTTATGTTCCAGCCGTGTATATGCGTTAAATGAGAATAGCGAATGCCAGTGATTCTGTGTAATCATCCATTTGCGTAATGAAATTACATCAGTCGGCCGTTACTGTTTTTAATGAAATTTTAACTAACAGCTTTCAGCGCTAGAACTTTAAAACCATTATAAATAATTGAAGATAACAGGTCTATATATAAATTTATAATTTATGATCTTGACTGACAAACAATTATAATAAATTTACATTAATCTATCAAAAAGATTGATTTTTATGTCAGCTCGTATTATCGTATAATACAATATATTTAATATATATTTTTTAATGGCACAGCTGAATTATATATTAAGTAAATTATATTCTAAAGTACAATAGATTTTCTCAGTAAACAATTTAGTTACATCTTCATGGATAATCGCATTTACAATATATTTCGTACATAATTATTATATCAAGAGTTCTCTCCAGACATCGGCGCTTCGAGCTTTTTGTTTTCCTGATATAATTTTCTCTGTTCAAGTATCAAGTTATGCATGCCGTTGCAAGTTCCATCTGTTTGTTGGTTGTTTGCAGAGACGCCTCTGGCGCTCCAGAGTCTCTCAAACAGTTACATAACGCGATTGAAAGTTTTCGCTAATGGTGCACTTCATCGGACGTGTATGGCCTGCTCTAGACCTTCGTCAGCTCGGCGAATTCATTATATTTTGATACTCTGCCTCTATTGTGGCAGTTAAGCCGCAAATCTTGCGCTTGCCAATATTTGGCTCGTAAATTTAAAATTAATACAAACGAATTTATGTTCACAATAAAGCTACAATATAAATAGGCGTAAAGTCAACGACATTTCATACTTTCTAGTTTAATTTACTTTAACGAGAAAGGTTTTCATATGAGAAATATATTTCTTTGACCATTCGGTTCGTGTCAGAATTTCTAAGCAATCTTCAAATCGCGTTTTATTCAAATAAGATTTTTTTCATTCTCCTTGTATTGAAAGACAGCTTTGAATTTCTTATATGGGCACTTTTGTGCCGAGCTTTTATTTATGTATACAATGTCGATTTAGTCACTGGGTTAGCTTTTTAGATTTATTTTTTTATACAAAATGTAATACGCAAGTGAAAGCATGTCAAGATGTCTGAGATTATTTTCGATTTGTAATACTTCTTTAACAATAGTATTTTTTTAACATAATACACACTCTGTTTCTTTACCTTTTACTATTAATAAAATATATTGTAACATGGACAGCTATTAAAATGATAATAATAATAAAACTCCATCTGTTCTAAGACTGTCAAAATATCAGCAAAAAATGTTGAATAGTGGTTAATTATTTATTATTATTTATTTGTTTTATTAATTTATTTAGCTTAATAGCTAATCTTTACATCTAACAAATTTAGTAAACATATATAAAAATATATAAAAAATACATAACAGAAAGAAAAAATAAAAATATACAATAATAAAGTCTTAATATTATAATTTATTTCTATATGTACGAAGGTGTTTTTTTATTCCATTTATAAAACCCGTTATATTTTTGCTGTTTCGGATTTCTCTTGGAAGACTATTATATAAATCAAAACCTCCGTACATAATTCCCCTAGCCGTACTCGTTTTCTTATACTTAATTTTCTTTAAATTTTCTCTATTTCTAGTATTATATTTATGTACATCTTTATTTCTTATTAAATACTTATTAAAATATTTTGGTAATATATTATTTTCTAACTTATATATAAATACTAAAACATTCATACTCAATATTTCTTGAACATTCAACCATTCTAATCTATCAATCATACTTTTACAATTAGTTAATCTATTTTTATTTAAGATTACTCTCATTGCAACATTTGTTTGTCTAATTTATTTAACATATTTAATAGTGTTGCACAATAATTAAAATGGGGCAATATTATACTATTGTAAATTATTTTTTTTGTATTTATACTTAATATATTTCTTAATCTAGATAATAAACCTATTTTTCTACTAATTTTTTTTAATATGTAATTACAATGTTCTTTAAAATTTAATTTTGTATCAACAATTACTCCTAAATATTTTATATTATCCACTATTTCTATACTAGAGTTATTTATTACTATTTTGGTACTATTATCTAACACATTTTTATAATTAATAAACATACATTTAGTTTTATTCTCATTTAATTTAAGTACATTATTCTTTAACCATATTTCTAATATACTTAATTCATTATTTAAATTATTTACAATTTCTTTAATGTTATCACCTAAGCAATACATTAATGTGTCATCCGCAAATAGATGAATTTTACATTTTTTCACGTTATTAACTATATCATTAATATACAAAACAAATAACAATGGTCCCAATTTAGACCCTTGTGGTACTCCATAAGACACTAATTTCTCTTCAGAATATACATTATTTATTTTAACTTTTTGTTTTCTTTTATATAAGTAATTATTAAACCATCTTAAAACTATATCACTTATACCTATACTCTCCAATTTCTTTAACATTATTTTTCTGTCTATTGTTTCGAAGGCTCTCTTGAAATCCAAGAAAACTGCTCCAATGATTTTGTTTGTATCCTTAGCCAACAGCCAATCATTTATCACTACTTGTAATGCAGTTTCAGTCGAAACAGTGGATGATAAATTATTAGTATATTGTTATGACATCGAAATAAAGTAGATTTATTTTAGTCAATAGATATTAATAAAAATTCTGGTTTTGTTTCAAGAATCAAAATATTATAAAACATTCTGATTTTTTTTTTTTTTTTTTTAATTTAATTTTTTTTTTTTTTTAATTCAATTTTTTCTGAAATTGCACATATTTTTTCAAACATGGAATATGATTTTGTTATCAGCAACAGCCTTAAAAGTGACTCAAAAATCCGTCACGAAAAAACGACACTAAAAATCGTCACAAAATATGGAATAAATATCCGATTTATTACAAACATATAATTTATCAATTTTAAATTTCAAAAAGAATGTTCCATTATTGGTTTCATACGTAAATTAATATCACCTGGGGGTCCAGGGAGGCGGAGGCTCACGGAGAAGTGCGAAGCGCCGTTTTTTTTCTTTGTCGTCAATTCGGCACGGATTTATGTTATCCTAGCGATCTGATATTTAACTAGTGCGTGTTTAAGGTCAAATATAATAAATTTAGACGGTATCGGACTTCATAAAAAAATATTTTTGGCTCGTATAAGGGACACCCATATGACTTTGTATAAATGCTTTTTGAGTATCATAAAATTTTGTTAAGTTAGGTAATCCATCAACTGTTAAAGTGGCTTTTAAGAATTGAATATATATTTTTTTTAAATCAATATTTTTTTGTATGTACACAAAGCATTGACCCCTAGCACCCGCCCACTTGCATAACACTCTAACAACAGTGGGGCAAAGTAAATATTTTATTCAGTACCCGTTCTCGTTCGCCTAGTACCGTTTCATTGTCCAGTTAAGGGTTGTCGCATCAGACCGACCCCCTTCCGGGGGTCAGATCTCATATATACCCCTAGCTTAAAACGAACATAAAGTTAAGCTCTTGAGACATGTCCGAACGGGGCAAAGTACACTGACCGGTGAATTTCCTCTCGCGAAAATTTTTCGATAAGACGGTGGTACATTTCGTCCCCCTTTTTTACGACCTTCTCCGGTTGCTTCCCTAGGGGCTTGGCTGGCTGCTTGTTCTTGATAAGGATTCACACCCGAATATGCGCTTTAGTGCAAGCTTAGAGAAAATAAAGAAAAATAGCTCGGATGTCGCGCGCTACCCCACATTATGTCAAGCGGTTGTAAAATTTCACGGCGTCGCATTATGGCGTAATAATCTATATCGTCTTCTTCTATCTCTGGCTCTTCGAAAGCTTCTTGTAAAGTTGGAGAATTTTTATGGAAATTTCAAAGTGGAAAAGTTGACGATTTGATATCGCACCCTAATGCGCCCCTATTCACTTTATCGCTGCATTTTATTGTAGGTTTTATTTAAGTGCTTTATAATTTGTTCGGTGGTTCTATTTTAATTTTCTTTTCTCATACAAAACAAAAATAAAATAAAATTATTTTTTTAATATTTACTATGGAATGAAAAAGTATTGGAACATGTGGGTTAGATATAAATATGTTAGAATTCTGCTGAAAAAACATGCTCTATATTATTTCACTTTTTCCGTTAGTATTTATATGATGATATTCCAGATTAATATTTATTGTTATTTTAAAGATTCTTTGATATAAACGATTCAGAAAAATACATTGTTTAGCTCAATTCATTATAATTTATTAGAAAGGCAATAGTTATATTAAAAATATATATAATTTCCTATGCGCAATATGAGTGGCATGTCTGCAAATATTTCTAGATAAAAGCAAATTAAACACTGTGTTTTGATTTCGAAAAGCTTTGTCAAAACAGTGTTTCATGTAGCTGAAAGTTGCCTTTAAAATAATATCTGATGTATTGTTTAATTTAAAAGCAAATAAAGTTTAAATAAAAATTATTCGCTACTAAAAAGTATAATACAATAAATATCAAAAAATTAAAAACTATTCTTAAAGCTCTAAATTTTAGCATACGATAATTAAAGTTAACCCGATCGGTAAAATCCATTACTTAAATGTTTTTACAACACCCATTATATAAGCTTTTAGTTCGTTTAAGCTTTTAGTTTTAACCTTATTCAAGTCCCTGGCGAATCGTTGTTTTAAATTTATATACTATTTCACTTTTATAATTAAAAGAGAGACTTTAAATTTTCTGTATACCTTAGAGATTCATGATGCATAAGTAATATATCCTTAATAATAAAACATATAAAATAGATAATAAAAATATATATTTCAATACATTTTACGTTCATTCCTAAGCCGTATCTCGAAAGCGCCTCAGGACAGCGTTGCTTAATGTATTACTGTCAACCTGTTAAGTGCTTTCGACGAAAAATATCATTGGCGCTTTTATACCATATTAACAGTTTTCCCGTTTTGTATGCATATTTTATTAAGTTTGTATACGAGTTTTGCTTTCGCGTCAATCTAGCAAAAAGCCTTTTCGTATTTCGATTGATGTACCTACGTTGCATATTTTATGCCAAAATCGTACTTTGCATGTTTATAGTAGCAAGATCTTCAATTCGATTTTGAAACATCTAGTTTTTTAATTGAAATGTGTTATTATGATTCTCCATCCTTTCTTCTATACTTAATTGTTTATATTATGAAATACATTTATAAATTAATATTCAATTCGCAACAATTTTAAAAACACGTTTAATTTGTATAAATCATAAAAATATCACGTAAATTTTAATGCATTCTTGGATCAATGACTACTTAGCTGTATCATTTAGAAAACGTAAGCATTAAAAAACTCCTACTTCTCTGTCTTTGAAGGATCACCTCGGTCGATACTCGGCGTAGCTCAGCTCAGTGCGAAGTAATATTTAAATATCTGACAAAATAAAGTTTTAGATCTAAGATTCGGAACAAAATTTTGTTGTACGCAATATGTCAAACTTCTATACTTTTTCTGGATTAGAGAACAAGCTTCGCGCTTCCTACTTTCGACTGTTTTGGGTAGAAATAGATTTTTTATATTGTTTGTAAGCAATCTAATGTATATGACAGTCCAATTTGCTTTGGAATCATAAATTGTATTTCTAGTAGCTATACGTACTCAACTTACTAAATAATTATAAATAGTATTAAGCTTAATAATATAAATAATTTATTTATTTTGTAAAAAGTTTTTATAGTTTCCTTTAATTTATCTTGTTTTTAAAAATATTAGTTTTATTTTATATTTAATTTTATCTTTTAAACTAAATAATGTACTTAATTTTTACGTATTTTTGTGTATTTTTAATATTGTAACAAGCGTTTATATTTATTAAAAAATCATCAATCTAATTACATATTTTCAGAAGGATAGTTGATTTTTCGAAAAAGATTTTTTTTAGGTTTATCTTTTATATCGATTATGCAAAGGACTTAAATATCATATAATATAAATATTTAGTTATGTAGGTAGTTCTAGCTATTTTTACTATTTATGTGACATATTTTTCCATCGATTCTGAAGCACTATGGCAATGATTTGTCACTTTTTCAGCCAAAAGTGACTTGACAAAAACACCCAACCAGTCAATTTACATACGTTGTTCTTATACATGACACCTGATACCTTATCGGATAACATCTACCATTAAATATTACGTATAGTTTCCGTGACTCTGGTAAAATTAAGCAAATTTGCCTTTCAAATCTCGTACTATCTACCACGCATGAATCGAAAATTAAGCCAGCGGATGCAGATGCTTTCCAATGGAAAATGAGAAAATCTGCATTCATGGCGAAAACTAAAAATTGATATTCCCCAACGTTGGATAGTCGAAAGTCTGTGTTATATATGTTTGCGGTGGT
Organism: Plectrocnemia conspersa; assembly: GCF_051122295.1. Classification (NCBI taxonomy): domain Eukaryota; kingdom Metazoa; phylum Arthropoda; class Insecta; order Trichoptera; family Polycentropodidae; genus Plectrocnemia; species Plectrocnemia conspersa. The sequence goes on from NW_028277165.1 coordinate 31,225,946, forward strand.
AGCCAAACGAGAGTCGACTGTACGCTCTGAATAACCAATGAGAGTGTCTTTTTACTTGACAGATTTCGCTGTAAAAGTAAATGGCGCTCTGTTATTTTAATTGCTACGTGATCACGTGTACCGAAATACAATTAATAAATATGACCTTCTAAAGTGTGTGATTTTTGTTTATATTGATTTATTAAACCATCTTTCTATTCAAAAATTAGACGACCCAATAAAGGCAGTTATAGAAACAATCAGACAGACTTAACAATCTAATTAGAATGCTATTATATCATAAACTGTTTATCAGGTGTGATATACAAAGATGGGTTTGAAACGTCTAAGACAAAAATTAGGTTTCCTTGTTAATATGGAACACCACCGTGAGAATACTTTTTTTGGAAATTAAGTCAAAGTATCTGCCGCCTTAATAAAATATTACACATGCATTTATTCTTTGCATCTAGATGTTAATTTAAAATCATTGTTGTGAAATAGTAAATATGATTAGATGAAATGTATTTTATATGCAAGAAAAACAGGTTTTATGTAAATCTTTCACTTTGTATTTTGTTTTGGTTTGGGGCTTTGAATTATATACATTTTTAACGTTGCGAGCTTTAAAGTTCCTTATTCTTACTTGTCGCGCCAGGACCTCAGCGCTTTGGAACGCTTTTCTTCTAGCTTTTTAACGAGCTTGTCAAACACAGATGTTCATTTGTGCACCATAACTGTCTTTTATTTTCACAGTTTTTTATTCGTGACACACTAGATAAACCTGTCTAGTCACGATGGACAAATTTGTATTATAAAATAAATGTATATCTCTATGGAAAGAACAGTCTGATCTTAAAAATAGTTACCAAAACAGATGTTTGGTCGTTTTTAAATATTTTTTTAGAGAATCGAATGAATGTGCTGCCAATTCCCAAAATGTTTCCGACTTCTCTTTTCAATTTGACTTTTCAGATAACTTCTGACCCAAATCGCAAAAATATAAAATAACCACACATCTTTACTACTGCACATTATCGTTTTGATAATGTCGGCGGTGATATCTCTTTGTTTTGCAGAAGAAAAAGAAACAATTTTCATCAAAAAGGTTTTGTGTCTTCGGGCAACGACTCTTTTGTGCCTGCGCGGAGGGAACAAGGCAACAAAGACAACAATAGACACAAAGACCCTCTCCCAGAAGCCCTCGGAGGGCCAAAACGAGACACCTTCCCAGTAACAATCGACTGAGATTCTAATCAGAGAATTATTTATAATAACTCCTTAGGACGTCATTCAAAATCAAAGAATTGTTATCGTAAAAGATATTTGTATCTAGATACTAAAATCTATCAAGGATTTTTTATATTAAACTATCTAATTAATTATACAAACATACTATTATATTCAATACATGTTACTTGTTTACATGTTACTGTCAATGTCATGCATTTTTTAAGCCATTTTAAATAACTTAATGATTATATTTTTAGTATTTTATTTCATTAGCTACTCAAATATATTAGAGTAAAAATATTCAGTACTTCTTTACCATTTAGCTTAAATTGTTAAATTATTAAAATTCGTAGTAAAATCTGTTAACCTGTAACAGCCGCTCAAAACCTCGACTTGTAAATTGTTATAAATGATTCTCAATCTAAAAAATTTTGTTCTTACATTATATATATTTTTTAATCAATTAAATTACTGTTTTCAATTCAACTCAATATTTAAGCAATATATTTTGAGTGCATTAAATTCCGAATCGTAAAATTAATGTTGACGAATTAATTGCCATATATTAATTATTTTATGTACTATCATAAATCGATGACGTCGCAAGGATTAATTTTGCTAAATGTTTTATTTTAATCAAGAGTAGCCTTTTAGTTGTACAATAGATTTTTGTGATACATTGTTCATGCTGCACTTTTTTTTAAAAAAACGCAAATTTAAAGATATCTAAATTTAATGTATTTCAAAAACGATTTTAATTAATTTTATTTATGCAAAATAAAACAAATTAAATGGGCGCCTCTGGATCTTTGCAACAGCCGTTTCTTCAGATGTAATTTTCGATAACTTTTTCGTACATTTCGGGCGGAGTCTAGGCTATAACTTGGTGGATGCTGAGTTTTAGGTGCTCCAACGGCGTTAAATCGCATGATAATGCCAGCCAGTTGCCCCTCTCATTTGGTCAAAAAAATGAATGTCATTTAATAAAATCTTAATGAAATTGACATAATAAAAAAACGACCATTGACTCTCCAACTTTTGCCTTCCCCCCCCCCTCTTTCTCATTCCTAAAAAGGTAAAATGATGTCTCTGATCTTGAACCAGAAAATCGCAGGTTCTTCCTCAAACAATAATTTCAATGTAATTATATCGGAATACATTTTCACTAGTAGGTTAATTTTTTCATGTGAAAATATAATTTATCTGGCAGATGTTATTAAAATTATATGATTTCAACGTAGTAATATATACATTTATGTACTTATCATTATTTATTCACATGTACAGTGTGAAGTTCAAATACATTTTCACTAGTAGCTATACATTTCTGCTAGCGAAAATATACATTAAAAGTACATTTTCTGTTCAAACCTAAGCCTAACCTAATGAAAGTTTTAGATCTTTCATTATGTGAAGTCCAAAATATTACATTCAGGGGAAAATAAGCAAAAAAAGTACAGACAGATGTCGCATCTCGCATATTTCCCCATAGTTTGTCTGCACTTCGATATTACACTATATTTTAAAATATTATAGTTATCTTTACCTATATTACTACGAACTTCTGATATAAAAGTGTTGATCAAAGTATATTTAAATCGAATTTTGGTCAATAGGAGGGCACAAAAACAATTATCACTTTTCAGAAGGCAAAAATCCACGTCAAAAGCAAGGGATAATTGCTTTTGCGCTCCTCTATTGGTTAAAATTCGGTTTATATGTATCAGTTTAAATATCTTTATAGTATTTTCTGGAATTAAAATGACAATGTTCTTGAATAATCGGTTTTTAAGATATAAAAAAATATAGCAAATTTTATTTATCTTTATTATAAATGACATTAAATTTGAAAAAAATGGTTTAAGAAGTATTACTCCGTTCCTAGCAAGCATATGTTAAAATAAGTCTATAAGTAAGTGCGCTTTTTCTATTATTTATTTACTTAACCCTCTGGACGAGTTAATCAAAAATAAATATATTTTTTTTTAAATGCAAATTTCACATTGATACGGTGTTTAAATGTTCTGTTTTTTTAATTTTTATTTATTTAAAATTATATTTTATGTTTATTCACAAAAAAAAGTTTTTTCTTAAAAACTTTTTTTTACTGATTTTTGCGTAAAGAGATACAAAAATCAATTGGGCGACTTTAGTCGGTTTCCGCGTCCAAATGGTTAATGGCCGCAATAGCAACAAGCCCTTTTGAACTGGTTCCAAAATGTGCTTGAAGTAAAAATATAATTTCAGATATTTAACGCTATATTTTGCGTTACCGTCCTGTTTTGTTCACTTTTGAGAATTAATGGTAAAGTTTGTTTATCTTTAAATAAATATAATTGTCTCTTTTTTATTCCGGTTGATTTTAATTTTTCATCTCTCGGAATATAATTTATTCGCAATTGGTTTAATACTGAGACACTTAAATAAGCTGTAACATGATCGTATAAAGATTTACAACGCGTATTTTTTAATATTAGTATATTATTCGTAAGCAAGATTAAAAGAAACAGTAGCGAGTAACTCCATTTAAAATTTTATGCAGTATCGAATGATCATTATTTAGTGAAACAGCACAGCTTCTATTCATTATATAAGTGCACGCTATTTCATATTTTTTTTAATATTATGGTTCAATAAATTCAAGTGATTTACAGCCTTAAAATATACCAAATAACCGTATTATTAGGTTCAAAGGTTTATGACACCTTTATGTGCCCAATGAGTACTGGCGATTTTCTATAGAAGCCATCCGCAGTAAAAGAGTTAAATGTAGCATATATTATTTTTGTATAATTTGTGAATCAAACCGTTTTACCCTACTGTGTCAAAAGCTCTTTCTATATTTATCATTAAAAGGTCCGTGCTCTATTTCATATTAAGTTAATTTATAAAACTTTTGTCTTAATACCTGTACCACATATTGGATAACAAAATAATGTGCTGATAACGATACATAGCAATAACGATGTAACATAACCCTGCAGGTTATTATTGCGTTGTTATACAAAAACGTTCCGACAAGACTTTACACAAGAGCTGTTGACTTTATCATACATTTTGTAACTCAATACCATGTGCCGCTATAATGAACGTTATAAAATTATAAAGCATATTTACAAAGTTTACGTTCCATATGAAATGTGATAAACATCACCGCAAACCACATTGGATTAAGTTCCAATTAAAAATAAATTGTTAATCAAAATTAATCAGTGAGTAAAAAGTTTCTATAAAGGAATAATGTGAAATTATGATGACTAAAAATACATTTGCTTTATGTACATTTTTTACTGTCACGACACGTTCCAGGGGAGGTCAACCCGCGGGGCCGAGGTCTGTTTGACACACGGGCAAATTGGAAAAGTTGCACGAGGATACCTACCTGTTAAACGTGTCGACTGTAGAGGCACGTTCGGCATGTGCGGCTGGAAAATACGGCATTTCGTTCACGAGTTGCATTTCCTTTGCTCAACACAGCGTCCAAAGTGCAACGATGCGCAAAGCAACACGAAACTTTTAATCGTGTAATTTAAGTTACGGCCGCCCTGACGCTGCACTGTTCCCGTGATAGCGGTATAAAGGGAGAAAGTTTACACGTGTGTGAAGATGAATATATTAAATTGATTAAGTGTATGTGATTGCTGTCGTTTTTGAGACGGTATGCTAATCACCAAGTCATTATGGCTTACCACCCCAAATTAAATAATAATAACGGGTTTTGCTGATAAATAGTATGACTTATTTATCCAGCATAAGCTAATGCTAATATTAGAAAAAAATTTATATGTGTTATTTAATATTGTTATATAACATATTAATGAGTCAACTTTCTCGTGTATTGAAAATAAATTTCTTTTTTTGCAATCAGAGGGTATGTTCTCATAATGTCAAATATTTTTAATAGTTTTGCGTATATATTGCAGAAGAGTGTCCTCACACATTTTTTAGCATATCTCCAAAAAGATTATCTATACCTAGTGACTTAAATGTTTTAAGAAGCATGAGCTCTTTGTTTACTTTCTTTAGAAGAACACTAGATATATTTGTTTGTATCTCTTTGAGTTCCTCACTTTATGGTTTAACAGGCCATTTATCTGAGTTTTGTGTATAATGGTTCCTTTTTTATTCTTACACATGGAGTTCTTTGGTTTAAACAACCATCACCAAAGTTAGTCAACTTTTCGGATAAATATTTTACAGCTATTTTCGCTTTGTCGCTGAATTATTTTTTTAATGTGTTTGTAGTTTTCTTAATGAAAAATATTTATTACTCTGTTTATATTTATTTTATGTTTTGATTAAATTTGTTAAATGAAAAAATAATTAGTAATATTAGCTAAATAAATAATAATTATTTTTAATAAATATATTTAGATACGTTCTTGCAGAGCTAAAACAATAAACACATAAGCACATGAAATATAAATTATTCACAGTCAGTAGAGTAAATTTGATGTGAACGTCATAATGATGACAATCACATCAAATTTATAAAATTGTTAAAAATATTTGGAAAAGTGCCTCCGAATAGTTTTAACAATTTTATTGGTATAATTTATATGTTTTGACAATAAATGTTTTAATGTCAGAATTTAAGTGAAAAAATATGCAATTAAATTAAAGGTAAAGATATTTTATTTAGCAAAAAATTAAATTATATTGTTTTTATGTTTTGAATATATTTATTTAGTGTTTAATCAATTAGCTATAAATAATATCATTATACCATACAATATTTACCAAGATCCAGCATGTTTTGTAAAAATTTTTGATTTGTAGATTTTTGATTACACTTGTTAACAAATTTAAAAAAAATTGACCCATGACATTTGATCGACATTTATTATGTAAAATCGTGCGCTAAATTATAAAATTTGGAAAATACAACCCCTTTCGATATATTGGCAAATTTACGTTTTTTTCTAAATTGCAAAGTATTTTATACTAACTTACAGGTAATTAAATTTTCTAGTAACCCTCTGTGCAGCGTTTTTCAATCAGATTATCGGTTTGGGAACTATTTATGATTTTATCGCCGATTTTGGATCATTTTGAGCAAAATTGAGTTCGTACTATAAATTACACAAAGATTTTTTTTAATATTGGCTTATTCCTTACAATGAACATTATTTTATTCTCAGCTTCTATTTTCAACCAATATAGGCATTGTCGTTTTTGTAGTTTTAAAAGTTGACTAAGTATCGACTAAGAGATGAATTTTGGTTATAATTAATAGTTCTTAAGCATCCTGTGTATGTTTGCTAGAAAAATCCAATGTGTCAATTTTTTTGCAAAATGGCGGCAAGTTTAAAAATTTAAATACTTGTAACTCAGTAGGTTTAAATTTTAATTTTAATATTGCTATGTATGAAACGTTTATAAGGCTAAACTTCATCTAAATAAAATATAAAAAAAAAGTTTTTTGCTTTAAAACAAGCAATGTATCAGTTCGATCGGACCCCCATACGAGCCATTTTGAGACTTTCAGAAGAGTTAACGCTCTTATCTGCTTGGTTTTAAAGATTAAAAATTGAATTTTTAGTATCGTATAGAACTATCGTGCACCCTTTATACGTTTTGTATTAAAAAAATATATAATTTTTTTTTACAAAATGGCGGCCAATGTAAAAATTAAAAGTGTCATAACTTTGCAAAATCAAACTCTACTGAAAAATGTTGTATGCAAAAAGTGTTTAGAAACTTAATTTGCATTTAAAAACAGTTTTTAATTTTTTTTTTTTTTATTAAAACCGAGTCTTACGGTATATTGACCGGGCCCCCGAACGAGCTTTTGCGCGACTTGGCATATATTTAACGCTAGTATTTGCTTCCTTTTAAAGATATTTGAACTTTTGATGCAAAATAGAGATTTTGAATATACTTACGATACTGTTTAAAAAAATTAAAAATTAAAAAAAAAAGTTTTTTTTTTCCAAAACACGTTTAGTGTTATGAGTCGATCGACCCACCATACATACGCTTATAAAACTTGCAATATAGTCAAGGTCAGTGTGAGCTTATTTATACATATTTAAATTTGAATTTTAGTGACAGTATAGAATTCTTAAGCACTCTGTATATGTTTGCTAGCGAAATCCAATGTGTCAATTTTTTGCAAAATGGCGACAAGTATAAAAATGTAAACACTCGTAACTCAGTAGGTTTAAATTCAAACGAAAAGTTCGCTATACACGAAACGTTTAAAAGCCTAAACTACGTCCAAATAAAATATAAAAAAAAATGTTTTTTGCTTCAAAACAAGCGATGTATCAGTTCGATCGGACCCCATACGAGCCATTTTGAGTCTTTCAGAAGAGTTAACGCTCTTAACTGCTTGGTTTTAAAGATTAAAAATTAAATTTTTAGTATCGCATAGAAAAACCGTGCACACCTATATGTTATGTATTAAAAAAATATATAATTTTTTTTTTCAAAATGGCGGCTAATGTAAAAATTTAAAGTGTCATAACTTTGCAAAATAAAATCCTACTAAAAAATGTCGTATGAAAAAGTGTTAAGAAACTTAATTTGCATTTAAAAACAATTTTTAATTTTTTTTTTTTGATTAAAACCGAGTCTTACGGTATATTGACAAGGACCCCGAACGAGCTTTTATGCGACTCTGCATATAGTTAACGCTCGTATTTGGTTCCTATTTAATATATTGACTTGAATTTTTTAACAAAAATAGAGCTTTCAAATATACTTACGATACAGTTTAGAAAAATTTCTAAATAATGAAAAAAATGTTTTTTTTTTCAAAACACGTTTAGTGTTATGAGTCGATCGACCCACCATACATACGCTCATAATATTTTCAATATAGTTAAGGTCAGTGTGAGCTTATTTATACATATTTAAATTTCAATTTTTGTGACAGTATAGAATTCTTAAGCATCCTGTGTATGTTTGTTAGCAAAATCCAATGTGTCAATTTTTTGCAAAATGGCGACAAGTATAAAAACTTAAGCACTCGTAACTCAGTAGGCTTAAAATTTAAAGAAAAGATCGCTATATATGAAACGTTTATAAGCCTTAACTTTATCTAAATAAGTTTAGTCACAATACCGGTATTACCAGTATCGGTATTGTATTCCCTAGTTGTCATGTTTTTACTTCACTTTTTAGTAGTTCGATATACTATTTTCCACCAAGTGATGGTTTCTCCTTTTTGGAATCGGATATGGGAGCTATAGTTCAGTAATGGTCCGAGTTCACATTAGCCCCATGATATGATCTGACATCTATTAGATTGAACATATGCCTTGAGTCAATAAGGACGTGTTCAATTTGGTTTACGTGTCTATCTTCGAGCGTTTTCCACGTGCCTTTGTGGATATCTCTATGTGGATTTATTGTAACATCAATAATGTTCTGCTTTCAAGGAGTTTGTATTTGTGGAAGTTTCAGATGTTGAAGTTTATGAAAAACGTTTTCATTATCTACAAAACACATTTACATTAACACTCAGACATCTGTATATAAGAACGTTTACATTTCAACACAGCTTCTCTTGTGCTGTAACCATTTCTAGTCATTCGTTAATGAAGCTTAAAAATTCAACACTTAATAGTCCAAATACGTGTTTCTGGTGCCTGTTGGTAATATCAACGCGATCCAAAAGAGCTGTAAAGTTTTAACAAAGCGCATCAAATTTAATCTCGGTCGTTTTCGTTACGCGCGAGTGTGCGCGATATGAGCGAAGTTTCGCGTTTTAATGAAAGCTTTAAAACTAAACGTTAATTAAAATCGACGCAAAACGCATCCGAAAGCGGCGTTTTTATTCAAAGAGCGTCCGGTTTAGAGCTTTGCTTTGAAAACTTTCGCGCCGATTCACCGAAATCCGCATCTCAAACGAGCGCGTTATTAAATTTCGACGCGCAAAGGGTTGAAAGCGCGCCGCTCGCAATTACCGCCAACTTTTGACGAATGGCAATTAATTAACGGGAATAACGTCAAGTGAAGACTTTTGACTCAAACATAGTTTGATAGGCCCTGTTGATTGTGTTAAGTTGGAAAGTAAAATAATCATTTAACGATTGTCAGGAGGCAGTATTCAACAAAAACATTTCATTGATCTGTTTTAGACAAATAATTTCATTATAAACTTTTTACTCATTTAACTGTTTTATCAATATTCATCCCTTACGATTTTTTTTAAATGGTGCATATTTGAGAATACCGATTTTTTGACCGTTCAATGCATTGTTTCCATATTCAACTTACTACTAAACGTGACTTATCACACTTGTATTGTAGTTTGAATTAAACTTTATGTTATATTATATTTTATATTATAAAAAAGTGCATATTTGAGAATAGTAGTAGATCATAAATTAGATATAATAATTTGTAATTTTACAGTAACATTGCTTTTAAAATCTAGTTTATAGTTTTATATTATATTTTATGTATGACTAATAATAAATATGTGTATTTTACTTTTACACAATCACATGGTAAAACTTTTGCAAAATAAAATATCTTTACTTTTACCCTTAATTTTATATTTTTTTTTCAGAAATAAAAAAATAAATTTTATTGAAAAAACATATCAATTATACCAATTAATTATTTTTTTTTAATAAATTGCTAAAAACATTTGGAAGAGTGATTGAATATTGCCTTTCAATTTATACCTATGAATATTGACGAAAAGGTTAACGCTCTACTGACTGAATAATTTATCTAGGTTTGAATCTCACATGAAATTTTGAATTAATTACAAATTAAAAAACTTTTTGTGTTTTTTAATTTGTATTTAATTTATAATCATATATTAGCTTTTAAATGATACAAATCAAGCTAGTAAAATAGTAAATAAACCCATGTTTTTGTCGGATTTTTGTAATAATAATCTGTTTTAGTCCCCTTTTTTAAATTAAAAAGTTAGTTAATAAAATTATTTTTAAGATCATCTATTACTTATTTTCTATTACATAATTTTACAATAAAAAAATACATTTTAATATTGACAGTAATTATGCAATTAGGCTAAATAGATTTAATAATGTTTTTAATGACAACATAAAGATTTCTAAATAACATACATAATTTAATTAGTTTGCTCCTTTTAAGATACGATCTCAATAAATTTATTAAAATAAGCAGTTCTTGCAATAATCATTTTCTATAAATTTAAAATAGTTAATCTACAAAAAATTGTGTTAAATATGATTTTATCTCTGATTCAACTGAAATATGTATATATTTTTAAATGGATGTTTATTTACAAAAATATATTGCAATGAATTTTCAACAAGAAAAAATTTGAAATGTTTTGTAGACAAAGGATCAGACGAAATGTCCGAGTGAATGTGGGAATGTGGTTAGACGAACCTCAGATCTGAGGTAAAATGATTTCTGATTACCAAGGTCCAATTATTTATTCTCTTCGCCGCTCCATGGTGGACTCTTTGCTCCGCTTTTTTTCGAAAAGCCGATCAATCAAAGAAAGGTGGCGAAGTTTCACGAATATAAATTACTATTGGCTGATAAGGCAGATTGGAAATGGTTACGCGCGTTATTGAATCTTAATTATGATTTATGGCAAATATGTAATCCGTTAAGTCCCAATGATTTTATTCTTAAACGCAGAAACCCATTTTTTTCATTATTGGTAATTATTTTTTGATAATATGCGTTATTCCTTCTGTTTAATTATTTATTAAAAAGTGATTCAGTTGAAAAATCCGACCAAAATTTAAATAAGACTTTGCTCTTTTTGATTTTTAATTATTTTATCAAAAAATATCTATGAGATAATAAATATCTATAAGATAGTACAATGACGACTAAAAATATACATAAACGGAATCTCAAATAAAATTATTATTCACTCAATTAGTATATTTAAACATCGACGCAAATTACGTCACCAAAAAAAATGCGCATTTCTGAGAAGAATAATGTATATAACAAAAGGAATTCGCTAAAAGTCAACGTCGTATTCAACAAGAAAACGACTGCCTATAAACAAATGCACTTTACAAAACACCGACCTGAAAATCGCGTCATAAAAAACGCCGCTCACAAAGAAACGAGCCGCGTTAAAAGCTTTTGCAAATAAATATTGCTGTAAAATTTCAAAAGATATTATAAAATCAAAAAATCCTGTGCGCATTTCCTTTGTGTCTAAGGTCTTACATAAGCTTAACGCAGTTAAAATATTATCATAACGAAGCGAAAACGAAAGGCATGTATCGCTCTAATATATCATTTCTATGTAAATTGAATTGTTAATTCATCAACATAAAGTTCATTAACATTCTGATTGCCATTCACATGTCGCTCGTATAAAACGAACAATATTTTCGTATGATTAATACTCATCGCAATGTGATTTCATTAATTCGTCGCGTATTTGCGTTTAATTATGACTGTTTTCGAAACCTATTTACATAATATATTGAATGATATATCCACCAATGAGAATGTTTTTTTTTCATAAAATCGAATTTAATACTGTGCTCTTTGCTGTTTGCGAAATTAACTTTGTTTGCGCTAAAACTGTTGACGGTCGCTGCACACTCGAATTCCTTGGGAGTTAAACATCGTCTGTAGCTTTTCGATTGTTTTGTTAGTTTGCTTCGTGCACTTTGTGGTTCAAGTATAGCATGCTATTGACAAAAGCTTTGGCGTTTCAAAAGTCACATTGCAACTCAAACGTTCAACTCAAACAATAGAATATAGACGGAATTGGTTAGTTTTTATTTATTTTTAAAGTGCAATGCTACATAAGATAGGAGTGGTGCACCATATAGATAGTAATAATAAATACAATATTAGGCCACTTTATATTGAAAGATAAAGATCAGCACTATTTGACCAGAGTTCACGCGAAGGGAGAAGCGGCTGTTTTCAAGTCTTAATACGAATTCAGATGTGCTTTATTTTGTTCCAAGTCGAGAATAATTGTTCAAAATTAATTTTGACCAGAAGTGTTGACGGAAGCGAATACCGTATGGAAGTGAATGAATTTGTTTAATTATACAATTGAATAGGAATCATTCATTATCGCGAACAACTGCGCCTGTTATTGTGTTACGTTAAAGTACGCCCCGCATATGGTCGCACGTATACAGGAGGCTCAAAAATAGCCGGAGGGCCTCCGTTAAAATAATATAACTGCGTCATGGCATAGGTCGTTAAGATGGTGTTATGGCGGATGACTCGAATTATTTTACGACGAGCCGTAAAAAAAGAGGTTAATGCATCGACGTAACAGTCAAACCGGTACAGTATATTTCATCCCCCAAGGTCGGTGAAAATTCGCAGTTATCCCCCGCGGAGGAGGCGAGAATCTCGCTTTATTACGGCCACCCCCGTATGGAGGGGGTGTTAATGCGTATTTTTTTTCGGCAAAAACAGTATGGAAAACGGTAAAAGTCCCCGCGGTCGATCGAAATATAATAACCGTATTGGAGCGTTAAAAGCGAACGCCTGAGCAATTTCGCAGCAAAATGGATATGGGCTAGATTAAAAATTCATGCTAAAAATTAAATTGAATTAGGCGCATATTAATGAACTCTGAAAATACGTCATGTACAATAGGGTTGGCTAAACTGATTTGAAAAAAACGTCTCAGATAGCCAAAGTCCGCAAAGCGGTTAACTTTTAATACTGGGATGCTACGTGTTTCGCATGAATTCCAAGTCAAAAGCGAAGTGGTAGTCCAAGTGAAAGTTTGGATCTGTATGGAGTTCTGAAGCAACGTTATATTCCTCATTTTACTCTATCCGTTAAAAAACTTCCGAAATCACAGAATTGTTTAAGTTCAGCAACGGTAGTTTCTCTACCTGCTTACTCAGATATGGTATTTTTGGGTACTTATCTAAATAATTCCGTATATTTTAACCCTTTGTAGTCCAAAGATATTTTACTGAGGCTTGCCCCAAATTCAAATCATTTAGAATGAATATATTTAATTAAATTTAATTATTATATAACTATACAAAACATTCTATATTTTATAAAATAAATTATATTTTGCCAGAATTAAAAATAATTCATAAATACCATAGCTTAATATAAACTAATTTTTATAGGCTGTCTATTTACGATTTAAGACTATTTTTTTAATGATATTCGCGATTAATTTAGTTTACTAATTAAATTTTCAACTAAACTTAAATTTATTGGCAATAATAATTATATTATTCGATAAACTATATACAAATTATTTTGGCACGCCTCTGGTCCAAATTTGATTATTAGAGGTGGTCAACTATAATGACTCAATATTCATAATATTCATCTGTTAGTAAAAATAAGTGATTTTATACAAGCATTGCAAAGCATTTAGTCCTTAAAAAAATATTATATAAATTCACACCTCCGTACATAATTCCCCTGGCCATAATTAACTATTCTTAAATTGTCTCTATTTCTGATTTTAAATCATATTAATTACTTACTAAAATACTTTTGTAACATTTTATTTTCTAACTTATATATAAATAGTAAAACATTCATCTGCAATATTTAACACTTAACCATTCCAATCTATCAAACATACTTCTACAACTAGTAAATCTATTTTTATTTAAAACTACTCTCATTGCCTTATTTATTAAGTTCTTAGTTTATTAAACATATCTAATATTGTTGCACAATAATTAAAATTAAGTAATTTTATTTTATGTTTATACTAACCATATTTTTCTTCTTGGATAAAATACCTATTTTTCTACTATTATTTTAAAATATGTTACTACTATTTTTTAATTATTATCTAACATATTTTTATAATTAATAAACATACATTTAATATTCCCTGATTTGTATTTAAAAAACATATCTAATTTTCACACTGAGTGGATCTTTCTATGTTAACTTTTTTTTCATAACATGTTGACATGTTTATAATAAGCCAAGGTGCTGAATAGCAAAATATAAAAGCATAACTTTTATTACATTTTCAACCCATGAGTTTCCAACTTGTTTTGTGAAGTTAGTATTGGTTATTTTACAATAGTATTTCTTAAAAATACTACCTATTTTAATATAGTTAAATATATAATGTAGATAAATCAATCCAATAAACAAATGTGAATGTACGACCTCAAACACACGTCCATTTTCACAAAAAAAATGCGGTTCAATTCCCCCATATGGGTTCCCCCATATGGGTTCCCCCAAAAAGAGCATGTCATCATCATCAATCTTCAGTGTAAAACTACAACACATTGGCAAGAAGCACTCTTTCTAATAAGAACATTTATAATCGTTCGATCAATTCTTAAGGACGTCCTTCAATTAGCTCACATCCTTATTAGGAGCGACCGTATCGATTGAATACGTAGTGTCGGAAAATTCGTAAGTGGAGCGCTGTATGAGTAATATATTCCTCGCTGGGAGAAAAAGCCAACCCACTTTTGAAGGGGGTCGAAGCCTTCGAAGTCTCCCCCTCGATTTATTTGTGTAAGTTTTCGTCGTATATTTGTTTACTGGTGCTTCCCTCCCTCGTAAATCCTAATGATTCCGGCAAATCTCCGGTCGTATCTTATGATAAATGCCGAACAAGATTCGATTTTGCCAATTTCTGTGTAACAACGAGAGCGTCTAGTTTATCGCGACACGTGCTATATTACTTACTATGGGTTATATTACTTGCCATGGAAAGCGCTACAGCGTATGTCTGCCGATTTACGTGAGCCGGGGGATCTACGTTATAATTTGTGAGATTTGAAGATTGCTGCTTCGACGTGGAACGGATCTAATATGCGGCGAAATGTAGAATTATCTCAACTATTATGATACCCGACTGTTGTGTATTTCATTAGTATGCACCATAAGTTGAAAACAATTGTTATGGCTTATCATAAAGTTCACTTTTGCGTGGGTTTTGTTATCATCTACTATATATCCTTTAATTAAATTTAAATTTAATTTATTAATAAGCACATACGTGGATTTATAATTATTTTTAATTACCTAAAATTTAAGCATTTATCTCTCAACTCAATGCGACTCTCTTTAACATAACTTCAGGAATCATTAGTAAATAAACACTTTATTTGCTTTAAATGTGGCAATGAGGAACGTTACCTCACAGTTTTATTGCATCTAATGTTTAATTTGACAAAATTTAATGACTTGACCTAATTATGTTGCTTTAGGACTGCAACGATTTTTTTTTAAATTAAAATAAATATATTTATTAGTACAAATATTATATTTTTTTATAACAAGTTTGGCGATCATGACTTGACAGGTTTCCCCAATGTGTCATGATAGTATTCGATCACAAGCTAGGCGGCACTCTGATAACACTGACGTGGCAGCGATTACGACCGGTGGTGTCTCGTCTGCCGATCTCATTTATAACATTTAATAATTTCATGAACAAAAATTTTTTTTTGCGAAAAATAAAAACTCTGATTACAAAAAATTAAATCACATTTAAATTTCGTTGGATGGTTAAGCGGAGGTGCTTTTCTAATAATATGTTTATAATTTACTTGTAGAAATCTAAATTTTCATGACGAAGCAATGTTGAAAAAAATAAACACTCGGTCCATTTTTTTAACTGTCGGTTTTATCAATTGAACCACCCTTCTATTCATCAACTTAATCCTTCAATAAAGGGATTAAATTGGCAGGTCTTTAACGGCCTTTAGAAAAAAAATCATAAACAATGGTAGCAAAAAAATTGGAAATGTGCTATACAAATGTGTTTAAAACAAAAAATGAGCTTCTTTGTTCAAATGGAACAGCACCGTGAGAAAACCATTTGATAGAAAAAGTCAAAGTACTTTTGATCCGTATTGGATAACCATAAATTTTGCCCTAAAAATAAAAAAAAATAAACAGGTAATTAAAAATAATAAAAGTATTTGTCGCAAGCGAGTTGAGAAAGGATAATTCGTGCATTCGGGCTTGCTACCTAAACGGCTTTTCATAATCCACTCTGGCATCTAATTGCAAAGCTTAAAAAAACACCTAACGGCAACCTTTATATGTATCTCATACATGTCATATAAATCTTTTAATTGTTAAAACGTTTCAAAGATTACATATTGTAGTAAATTATTACCGAATATTGGTGGTTGATAAGTTAAATGGCTTAAATGATACGATTTGATAAATCTTACATGATGATTTAGTAACTAAATATGATTGTAAAATCACTTCTCACGAAATACGATATTTTTGATACCTCGCTCTATTTACTTAACGTGACACCATAAGCCTTTCTTAGAGTGAAAAGTCTTATCAAAGGGAAACTATTCTAAGATAAAGAATATGTAACCGCTGAATTGAAAGTAGTTTCTTCGAACGTTGTTATCTGTTTTGTTTTGTAAAGCAAAATGTATTATACTATATTCAGAATACGTTTTATATATAGTATGCAAGTCTTGGAATAATTTAGTTAAATGCTCCATAATCCAGATTTTCTGCGGATTGTGTACATTTCTCAACTGGCAACATATTAATACCGAAACGAAAATAGTATTTTTATTTTAGTGATATTTTCGCACACAAAGTAAAACTCTACAAGACGCTGAGCTTTCAAAAAGCTCACTTACGTACATTACGAAGCCATTCATGGCGTTCTAAAGCACGCGTGTGTATAATATGCGCATACCTACGTATAGAGTGCATCATTGTAAATGGCAAAGCTGTGTAAGCGGTTTTGATCGTATACATACATATATTTATATGAAAATAATATGATTACTCGGCAACTTTTCATTCGTGGCGCCGAAACACGAGAGCGTCTTCAAAGGAGATTTCACCCTGGAAGAAGAAAGGGAGAGATAGAGAGAGAGAAAGCCGCTTGTTTCGGACGATGATTAATTAATCTTTTGAACTCAGGTACGATCATCGCTCACGTCAGTCGCGATCGTTAGCCACCGCTAAGTAATATGACTACTATGCAAAAATCTGACTATCAACGAGCGTTTGCAATTAACGTTAATATGGTCTAACATCATTTTTTATTTAATTTAATAATTATTTTTGTATTTATACTTAACATATTTTTCATCCTAGATGTGTGTGACTTCGCAGCCGGTAAGACGCTAGTAGAAACTAGTGAGAATTTTATTATATTATTTTACATATGACGTTTTTTGCGAGAAACTGGCGCAGGGATGATGTCCGTGGAAGATCCTTAAAGTTCTGCTGCGACAGTATAGCGAAGGTTGATCTCTCTCTGTTGCGGTGCTCGTATGGTGGAGTCCCTCTCAGGATATGAGCGTCCATGATCATATATTGTCCGCGGGTGGGCCGAATCTGTTCCTTCGAGTGTCTACTCTTGTCTACCTGGTCCTCCTTAGAAACCAGGCTTAAGTATTCAGGGCTGCAAAGCTTGCTGGCCAATCACAATCCCGTTGCACTCGCTTCTTAGAACAACGAAATAGGTATACGCCTTTAGAAAGTGACATTTGCTTGATGGAAATCTCCGAGTTCGAATTGTGCAACAAAAATGTTGTGTCCTCACGGTGCTTTTTGTCTTCCGGTGATTCTTTCCCGTGACCGTTTCGTAACAAAGAAACATTCATTAAATGCACCAGAGAATCCTTGCGTGTTATTTATGAGGGAACCCTTTTTTTCAACGAGAGCCTTTCCATTTTTGGTAACAGTAATTAACGCGAGTTTCAAGAATAAAATCATCTACAAACGATCCCCCACAATATTTATTTTTCTACTTTTTTTTGTTCCTTAAAAATAAATTTTATATTTACCCCTAAATATTTTATATTATCAACTATTTCTATAACTATTTTTATATTATTATTTAAAAAATCTTTATAATTAATAAACATACATTATTTTTAAACCATATTTCTATTATACATTATTCAGTTATCTACAACATCTTTAACACTATTAAATAAAATGAACATTGATACGATTAGAAAAGATTTTAAAATCGACTTTATATGGATCAATTATTTTATTAATTCTTATCATTGCTATATAAAATAGAAAAAATGTGTTTAATAACATATTTTAAAAATTGCTAAAAATACATATTTTATATATAATATAAAGGTATGATATTGTATAATTCTACGCCAGTTTATATTATATTTGGTATTCCTCGGAGGCTTAAGTTAGGACTCTAATTATTTAGTATATTTATTATTGATCTGGAGGAGCAATTACAATGTTAATACTTGCTTTGCGTTAATGAATTAAAAAGCTATTACTGTATAGTAGTGTACATAAATATTTAATTTATTAAAAAGACATGGATATTTTAACACGACTAATTATCAGATAAATGTTATGAGTAGATATTTTTAATAATTTAATGTCACATAAAATATTTCGCAACGATGACTATTTTTTTATATTTATTTGTAGCATAGAAAGGGTTAACTCGTATCTATTATTATTTATTCAAAAAATGATATAAAATGACATTTTTGTCATGAGGCCCGGAATCATTGTTTTCTCGTATGCGTATCAAAACAATCAGAAACTTCTGTTTCTGTTGCTAATTAATAAATAAATGTATAATATTCTAAATTATCATCTTTAGTGTTTTTTCATAAAATAATATGGATGAATTAGCGACTTTTGATCTAATACTAGTCGGTACTTTTAATCACTATTAAGCTTTCTGTGCTACAAAATATATCGCTCAACGTCTCGACAGGTGACGGCACCTTAAGACGATAGATAATATGATCTTTGCTCATCATCATTAATTAATCTGACTATCCGCGGGTGTTTTCAATTACCGTTAACGCGGTCGCGTCATTATAACCGTTAACGTGGTGGCGAATTGAAATTTGGTTCGCACTTGATTTTGGCAACGCGCCAAGCGCCGATCCAAAATTGAATCAGACAGAATGAAAGCTTCGTTATTTTTTTATTTTACTCTTATCAAAATTCGTTAATGCGAGCTTTATAACGACATCGTTATTGCGAATTCGAATTGTGGAATTTTATCGCGGCGGTTGTTCAAGAGGCTCGCGGCTTTTTATAGGTTTTACGTATTTTTATGTTTGGTTTAATGGTGTAGTATTTTAATTAAAAAAATGGCATTGAAGTATATATTAAAATATATATAATTAATCCGCAAATTAATAAAATCCATCTGTACAATGTATAACACTGCTTCTGAACAATTGTCGGTCTCTCACTGACATGAGGTACCGAGGCTAACGAGTGTGTGAATCCGAACCCTAAACTTTTTGCGTTTTAAATATTATTTTTGTTTGGTTCTGATTCTTAAATCTAGTTTATGAGTTTATGGTTGAAAAAATATATTAAAAAAATAGTGTAGCTCTGCGCTCTTTAATATAAATTTATGTTAAACGATGGCTATTTAAAAGTAACCGAAATGGTTCAATTCAATTATTAATTTGTATATGAAATTTATGAATCATAATATTATAAAATTATTTTTAGCCTAATTTATAAAATTACTATTAGTCTAAAATCTTTATAAATATATTTTATTGTTTCAGAAGGTGTTTTGGAAAGCTTTTAAATGGGAGGAGACGGCAAAGTCGCCTGATGGCGGTGAAGCAACGTCCCGAGCCCTACCGCGACTGCGCACAGTCGCTCCCACTGGACATTCTGTAAGTTCTCATATTTTTCTACACTAATTAAAAAAATATCTTGAGATCCTCAAGAGCTCTCATGGTGTAAAATAAACACATAAAGTCATTTTCTTTGATATTTTTACGGCTTAATTCAATCGCGCAGTTTCCGCGTGATAAACTTTTAAGTGCGCCTTGAAAGAAAACGATTGTTTTTCAGAATAACGCTGTTGTATCAAATGTCGCTTATCGAGGACTCTTCCAAATAGTTTCGTATCAGAAAACTTATTATTATTATTTTGCTCACTTGAGTAATTCTAGCCTCTGGCTCTTGTCGAGTTTCCGCGTCGACTTACCGATTTATACGTTAAAAAAAGGTTAGTAGAATAAAACGACAACAATCAGTCTTGATAATCTACTTTATTGAAATTAAATTACGTTTGAGGACTTTATCACTTCATTCGCACAACCTTTGACCAATCGGTTGGATTATTATCTCGTGTACCTGAAATTTAAAATTTGATGTCAGTTTCATATTCATACATAAAATATTTGGATACTTCTTAAAAAAAATAATATTTTTTTCACTCAATTAGAAATTATCTGCATTTATAAAATTACTATCAGGAGCTTCTGATTAAGTTCAAGTGTCACCTTTCACCATTACAAACTGGCACCACTCTCACTCGAGATTCGTGCATGCTGCCAAATCAAATTCGCTCAATTTGTCAATGCCACGTTTCGGACAACCGAAAAGGGTCATAGCAATCAATCGAGAGTCAAACATCACGTAGTATATGCTACCTGTACGTTGGGCCTGGTTCCCAGGACATACACTACAGCATCCGATACGTCTTCCGGAATCATTTGCTTGAAGTAGCAGTTGAGCTGCGGAGAGTCACCTATTCCTAGCACGTCCTCGGCAAAGTCCCGGGTCATCTCCGTGTCCACCGCTCCGGGACTTATGCTCTGGAAGCAATTAAACCTTAACAATTAACGAGGTCGAAACTCAAAGACGGGATTCAAAATGAACGGTTCTGAGCTCACCGTGACTTTAATATTGCTCTTGAGCGCCATCAGTTCCACGCGGAGGGATTCTGTTATGGCTGTGACGGCGTGTTTGCTAGCTGGGTACATTCCTAAAGGAGTATTGGGGAAAAACGGAACACGGTGACCAGCCAAGCTGAAAATAATCACATTTACAGTTAAAAAATGGTCTAGTTATCAAGTCGATTGCGATCGACCAGTCGACCGCGGGCCATAAATCCGGTCGATTGCGAAACAACTTAACAAAATATTCACAGTCGATAATCATATTTGTTCTCAATTGAAATCATTATCGCAGCATAGGTATTTTAAAATATATATAAATTAGTAATTTCTATAATAAATCACTTTTTATGGTTAATAATATGTAAGAAGAAAATTAATAAAGAAACTTAATTTCATACGTAGCCCTAATTAAAATAAATTATTGTAAATTATAATATATGTATATAGTGAAAAAAGTTTTGATTTTTCTTTAGAAGGGGATCGTTCCATCTTGGCAACGCCTAATTGATCCGATCCCAAAACTTTTCGGTCGCACCGAAGTACAATATTATACATGTAAACGATCGTTATCTTTGATGCGATTGTCAAAATTGGCCCTTCGTCGCTCTAACGACCATGAATTACGAGTAACTTTTCAAGTCTCGGCGCCATTGATTAAATTAATCCTCTGTTCGGGGGGCGGGAACCGGGAAGATTTATGGGCGAAAACAAAGGGCTGGCGCACTTGCGGCCCGGATAAGGGAAACGAGAGGAAAAAAGGATTTTCACCTGTTGATGTGAATAATGTGTCCGTTATCGCCTCGCCGTCTCATGGACTTAACAGCCTCCCTTGTGCAGATGCTCAGTGCCAAAACGTTGGTGTCCAACGCCGATCTCCAGTCGCTGGTCGAACCTTCTGAAAATGTCCAATACATATCTAAGTTTAATTCTACTTTATTTATTTCTCTGATCTCTTATACATTTTAAGCTTAGACAAAGATTTATTAAATTATAGCCAATTATAATCAAATGTAAAGGCGGTGTTGTTTTTACCCAAAAATCACAGGTGTATCAGTCATTTTCTTCAGATATCTTAATGCTAACGGCGTAAAAGTGCAATTTTATAAGCCGTACGACTAGTAGTAAAATTTAATAGTTAACTTATAACTCTAACCTTATGATCTAGCTGGTATTAAAAATATCTAATCGCGTACTTTTATATGTTTGAAAAGCACCCCTATTCATAAATTAATTAATTATTAACATTTATTTCTATATAAGAAAAGTTTATTGTACTAGCTTTATTTATCAGTAAACCAAGTATTTTATATTTATTTTGAAAAAGAGATATTTATTAATTAGTCACTGGCATTTAAAGGGTTAAGTAACTTTGATTTCTTGAATTGTCATGCAAGTTTTTTTTTAAATACCTAAATCGTCAGTATTTGAGCTATGGTAATCGTCGCTTCTTTGAGTATTTCGCTCACTATGGAGTACCACAGGATACCATCTGAGTCCTCTGCTCTCTTTGCTTTTTTCAACGATATACATACAATTAAAAACTCGAGTATTCGCACAAATTTGGATTTTCTTTCTTTAGAAAAATACCTAAAGTCACCATAAATGTTATCGATCGACAACCAAGTGTCATTTTGTTGTATTCTTTAGATACCATTGCCCAAAAAAATCTCTGGCAGATTAGGTGTAGGAGTTTTAACCAGAAATACTTCCGTCGAAGACTTGGGAATGGAGATTTTCTATGCACATCGGCAAAGGCATGGATGATACTCAGTTTCATTATGCGGAGCGCGTGTCACTTTTATAATTTATTGGCAATTCGCGTTCTGAAATTTGTCTACATTTAAATAAAAATATATTTTTAAGATCTCTATAAAAAGGAGTGCGGTTCGTATATGTATTTTTATCCTAGTGCCTTTTTTCTAGGAGCATTGCATTCTCAGAATAGCGTCTATTTAATGACGTACTTTAAAAATTTGCTAAGAAGTCGATAATCTGTTAATGAGTCCTCTAGAGCAGTGGTACAAAAACCGTGGCTCTTGATTAGGTTTTACAAATATTCATAGAAGTGATCGAATTAAATTAAAGAAAAATATCAAAATAAAATAATTTATATACTTGAGTAACATAGGTAGTCGTTTTTACTTTCAATATACCAGAGTGACTAGTGCCGCTCCGAGATCTATGATCTTTTATGCGCCTATATTTTGTTGCAAAAAACTGTCTTTTTAACTACA